>NC_059298.1:3960553-3983053 GCF_017591435.1 Portunus trituberculatus
GCTGTGCTCTCAGTGGTGCCCTGCAGGACGCGCACCAACCAGCCATTCACGCACTGCTTGACTCAATGTCTTCTTTCTATCCATGCCTGCGTTTTTCTTCCCCTTTTTCCCTCTCCAGCCTCCTCGTCGGGCGGGAAAGGACAGGTGGGCAGCCATGGGTGGTAAAAGTCCCCGGGATGTTTAGCGGGCAGTAGACTTCATTAGCAGACCATTGGCAGCCGTGCGTGGTGACCGTGATGGTATCGGTCCTCGGGTTTATAGCCTCCACTATTGTTAGGGAGGCATAGGTGGTCAAGACGCCCCCGTTCGCCCCCCGCTGACTCTTGCTCGCATTTACGTCGCTCATAATAATGTCGACCACACACTGCCACCTTTCATAGCTCCTCCCGAGTGTCCATTCAGCTAACGGGGCTGTATGGATGTTGGCGTAATTTGGGCATTGAGAGCGACGATGCACCGGTAGATAATGCTAACCACCACCATTAGACGCCACAACAGGACGCTCATCCACCCTCACTAACCACTAACCAACCACATCGCCCAGTCGCCCCTTATCCTTTTCTGCCCTCCTTCCTTTCTCCGCCTCCTCCTTTACTATCCTACATCTCTTGCTTTTGATTAGATAGTGAAGCTTATCACCCGCTAGTGAAAGCTAACATGTTTGCTGCTGTTTGTTTTTCCTCTATGTTTGTTTATTATATCCAGACTGTCAACTTGCATGTGAGACGTGAAGATTTTTAACCAAGAGTAGCATGATAATGTAAAATACTATACCTAGTTATAACAGAAATGCGCAATGCTTCGTCTCATTCAAAGTTGAGTACGCAGGTAAAAACATTAACCATGGTACACAGTAAAGACTTTCCATTAGGAACAGAGTGGCAGTGTAAGAATGCCTCCAGTATGCACAAGAATGAGCAGTGCTATAGTGCATTCAATCTTTAATGCTTATTCCTCCTTCTAACAAGTGCTTAGGTGGAAACATAATTCGTGTATCACAGCATCACTCCACCCTGGTATTACGTCACTTCATTGCCACCTGCCTGCCACCGCATCGTCAACATCACCACGCCGCAAATCTTCCAAAATAGCGGAAACGGCAATGGAAACGCCACAACTACCAGGGCGACCACACACCGCATCACCCCTGCCGCACTCACCCAGAGGTCCACCACACAACTCTCCTCCCTTCCGTCTCCCCACGCCATCGCACTCCCTCCTCCCGCCTGTTCTTGGTGATAAAATTCCCTCCGTGCCGCAGAACTCCCTCACACAGCTCCAGGGAAACCCGCCCTTGTTAAATGTACTATTCAACTGATTTTCCACGTAGTATATTCACATTACGTACTTACACTATTCAGGATGTATATTTCACGTTAATGTTTTTGTTCTAAATGTCAGTTGCGTTGAGGAATTTTTAGTGAATCTTTAAGGCGGTATTTTTGACATATTTATTGTGCTTTTTCTCTTGGCAATATAATGTTTAAGAAATTTCACGTTTTCTGATGAATATTGTAGAAAAAATAACTCGCAAAAACCAAACTTATAGGGCGCTTAAAAACAGGGTTCTTTAAGATGGACCAAAATATAACTTGTTACTAATGTTTTTTCTTTCGTCCCGTAATAACTTCGACCACTAAGATAGAATTCAATGTAGTGACGTTTATAGAATATCCTCCTTATGTAGTCTGGTAAAATTTCATACATTCAGAGTTAATAGTAACATCCATAGTCTCAAACATTCAAACGCCCTACCATTACTGCATTTAACAAGCATTGGTGGAAGTTATCGATGTTATCAATGATTTTCTGTGATTCTAGTGATAGTGCAATGAGGACCCCGCACCATCATTCAAATTAAACGTGATAAAAACTCACTTTAACATCTCTGTGGCCATTAGAAACAATCCCGGTGAAAGAGCGAAGCATCTGAGAACCCGTGAGGTGGTAAATCATACACGTGAATACATAAGCAAATCTCGGAGCGGCAACAAGACTAGTGTCTACTCCGTGACGGAATCCAGAACACCCGATACACAAGTTTCCCGAGCGAGTGAGACCTACATCCTCTTGTTACGGGAGTTCCATAGAAGGACTTGTGCCTCGTCATCCTTCATTCCAATCTTGACGCTCTTGGGCAACGGGGGCGAGAGAGAAAGAGACAGAGAAGCCGAGGGACACCAGCTGCGTGTTCGGCGGTCCATTGTGGGCAGAGGAGGCGGGGGAGGACAGGCATTTCGAGGGAGTTTGCTTTAGCCTGTGTGCGGCGCGAGGACCTCCAGGAGCGGCCAGTGAAAAGACAGGGAGATAACACATTATGTTCCTCGGTTTCGCTGGGAATTTACGTTGGAGTCGAGGATGATGAGGAGAAAAGGTCGACAGGCTCAAGGATAGGCGGTAGAGAGGGACTGTGCAGGGAAGTGGTGCAGTCTGGAGGGACCTTGATGGGGGATGTGGAAGAAAGTGTTAGGAAGAGGAGAAGAGGAAGGAGGGGGAGGAGAGAACGTGATGAGATAGTTGAGAGGTCGAGCAGGATAGTAAACAGGGAGAAGATTGAGAGAGAGAGAGAGAGAGAGAGAGAGAGAGAGAGAGAGAGAGAGAGTACTGAAACAAGGAATAAAACTAAAATAAATGCGAATCGTGAAAGAGAAACGCGATTATCTATTCTGGAAATGAAAAAAAATAAATAAACAAGTTAATAAATATTGAATTAAAGATGAAAAGTAAACAATGTAAACGAACAGCGGGTGATAAACTGTAACACACACACACACACACACACACACACACACACACACACACACACACACACACACACACACACACATAGACACATCCATCAAAAGTGTCCCTGTACATTCTATCGCACGGGACATCAGCCATTATATCTTAGCGGGACTCGGCGCAAAACACGACATGAGTACGTACAGGTTGACGGAGAACTAGCTAATCAGTCCCGCTCCTCGGCCAGGACATCTGTCTGGCCCACACACCTGTGCCGCGCCCAACCTGTAATCTACCTTTACAGAACTTCATCATGTGCTATATAGAAAAATTGTATGTGTTGGCAGAGTACCTTAGTGAGACGCCATATAGAGAGAGATACAGCTGTGTGTGTGTGTGTGTGTGTGTGTGTGTGTGTGTGTGTGTGTGTGTGTGTGTGTGTGTGTGTGTGTGTGTGTGTGTGTGTGTAGGGGTTGAGTGCGTATCAACGATGCACGTAAAATTACGGAATGGTATACGTAGCATTATGTAGTGACGAACGTGCATACATACATACCCATTACGGAGCGAGCTCATAGCTCATAGACCGATCTTCGGATAGGACTGAGACCACAGCACACTCCACACACCGGGAAAGCGAGGCCACAACCCCTCTAGTTACATCCCGTACCTACTTACTGCTAGGTGAACAAGGGCCACACATTAAGAGGCTTGCTCATTTGCCTCGTCCCGGTAAGCGGCGAGGCAAATGAGCAAGCCTCTTAATGTGTGGCCCCTGTTTACCCAGCAGTAAGTAGGTACGGGATGTAACTCGAGGGGTTGTGGCCTCGCTTTCCCGGTGTGTGGAGTGTGCCGTGGTTTCAGTCCTACCCGAAGATCGGTCTATGAGCTATGAGCTCGCTCCGTAATGGGGAAGACTGGCTGGGTGACCAGCAGGCGACCGAGGAGGTGAATTACACACCTGCTGTCGAGATCTAGTGCATATGACACACACACACACACACACACACACACACACACACACACACACGAGGGGCAGGTGTACACGAGAGCACACGCACACACTTCCGGCGGGTAACTTCCGGCACGCGTCCAGAATCAGCGGCGGCTCTCACGGTTGCGCCCCGCCCTTATCCACATTATCCTCCCCAATCACCCCTTTACCTCCCCCTCATCTCCCTCACCCTCATTATCCTCCCACAAAATCCTTACCATCTCCGACTCTACTAGGATCTCTATCCCCCTTGTGTTACCCTAGCTTTGTTTAACCCCTTCAGTACTAGAAAACATTTTTACCTTGAGATTTGTGTACGATTAGACCATTTTATTGGCATTAAGAAGAGTCTATGGAGGTCAGAAGAATAATGGCCATATTCTTCACTATTTTAACTATGGAAATATAAAGTTTAATTTATCCTCTGTAATTCCCTGTCCAGCTTCTCTTCTCTCTTATTCTTCCTCATCTCACCTCTCACCCTCGTAAACTTCCTCACCCAGCTTTATTACCACGCTCCCCCATGCCTAAATCCCCTTTCTGTCGCTATATATCCATCTATCTATCATCCTTTCAAGCTCAAATATGTTATACTTTTTTAATATTTCTTGCTTATTTTTACGCACTTTTTGTCCATCCTTTCTTAATTTTCCTTCTTTTCTTCGTTTCTCTCTTCCTGTCTTCTATCCTTCGCATCTTCCAGCTTTGCATCTTCATTTGCTATTTTTCTTCAACTCTCCTTTATGTCTGCTCTTTCCTACCTTCTTCGTATTCTCCCTCCTTCACCTGCCATCCATTCACATCCTTCAGTGGGATGTCTTTTGATTTTTACCTGTTGCTCTTCCGGTTCTCTTTCCCCTTCCCTTCACACCTACATCCTCTTCCTCCCTTCCCGATCCCTCCCTTCCTCCATCCCTCGTCTGTGATTTTCCAGTTTCCCATTTTTTTCTTGGTTTTCTTTCCCTTTTCCTTGTGGCTACGTGGTAGTTTTTTTGTTTTTTGCGTTATCTTAGTCTTTCTCATTGCGGGAAATGGAATACATTAGCGCAGTGCATTGTTACGGTCTAGTAATTAAATGTTAGCTTTTTTTCGTTCGTTTTTGTGTGTGATTTTTATATTTTCGCTCAGAGTTTGTGTTCAGTGGATCACTTTTCTGTGTTTTTGTATCTCAGAGTTGTTAAAATTATCTATGAATATCTCCCCTCGCTGTGAAACCGTTTAATGCAATTTGTACAGTCTCCCACTTTCAGCCAGATCTTTGTCTAGTTCAGATTTTCCCAAACCGTCCCACTCCTGTTTGTCTCCTAACACCTGTCCTATCGCGTCCCCTCCATGTCCTCCTTCCTCTCTCTCTCTCTCTCTCTCTCTCCCCCCATCATCCTCTTCCTTCCTTCCTCACCTGTCTCACTGTTACTCCCTCCCGTCTGTTGCACCTGCTTCGCTACCAAACCCTTTCCTCTGCTTTCTCCTCGCTCAATGTTCCCCCTACTCCTACTCCTCCGCCGTCCTTACCCCCTGCCTCACTGCACCTTCCCTCGCCACGCCCTTTTCTCTCTCTGATCCGCATCCTACTCGCCGTAAAGCCGTGACGCAAAGGCGAGGGAGCTAACCCCATCGTAAATCTGCTAATAACGTTTCCCCATAATCTGCCTTATCGTTTCTAGAGATCAAATTTGTATCAACATGTGTTTTGAGCCTTGCGTGGAGTGTGTGTGTGTGGTGGGGGTGTGTGGTTGGAGATGGTAATTCTGTGTCTCTGTATGAGCCTATGTATTTATAGTGTTCGTGTCTCTTATCTGCTTCCCATATAACGATGCTGGTTGATTTGTGTGCGTCACCCTCTCCACGTCAACAATCCACTTGCAGTACCTGTCGAAAATTTTAATTATTTTGTCACTCATCCATGCGTGTAATACTTGCTGATTTATTTATTTAATATATACGGTTCATTTGAGATGGCTTGTCTTTTTGTTGTCGATGAAGTTCATGTGGTAAAGGTTTTCTCTAGCAACATTTGTCACGAATAAATGGTGTGTGAAAATTAATATCTTCGAACTAGCATTTAATATTTTAAGACAGCAATTGAAAAACACGTACATAAAAAAAAAGCATGGTTATTGACCAACATAGAAGACGAAAAGTAGTGTTATATAAAAACGAAAGAATATAAGAAAACCAAGGTATCAGCTAGGTACAATGAGGCTTAAACGTGACAGTCCTTCTTTAAAGCATATGTGGTTGCGATGTTTTGCTTATTAAATATAGATTTTGCTAATATGGAAATGCACAAGCGATTTCAAAGACTGCGGTTTTGAGTAATCATTTCATCAATTCATCCTAAATTTACAAGCATTACCAATATGATACAACTGAATATCCACGAAAAATACTCGTACTTATCATTTTCACAATCCAAGGGAACACAAGAACATGATGTATTAAACTAACCTGACTCCACGTGAATAAATGGTAAAATATATCAATAAGAGGATTTTCTAACACGTGGACTTGATATTTTTACCATCGTTGTCTGTTCGGCGAGGAGCAGACAGTATAAAAAGGTCCACGTGACTACAAGAGACAGTCCCACACGTCATCACTGTAACATTTGACATGTGGACGAAGAATAATGCAGCGCTGATCAGATCTCCGGCCATCTTTACTCTCGGGAAACCCATGAAAGAGAAGTCGAAATATGAATAATAAATAAATGGATTTTTCCTTCTTATACAAGTTATATAGGCGTTATAAATATTACATACCAACCGGAGATCATCGACACTAAACTAGGACGACGTATCTGTTTGTGTGTGTGTGTGTGTGTGTGTGTGTGTGTGTGTGTGTGTGTGTGTGTGTGTGTGTCCCATCAATGTACGGAATATTCGTTTTACTCAATATCAGCAAAATTACTTTCACAAATATATATAAAACCACATTCTGAGCCTCCTTCCTTCCCACACCTTAAGGTCTACTCGAGCCACAGTGGAAAACTCGGAGACAACACGTGGTCTGGCTACAGTCGTGTATCGTGGCACCGAGAGGTTATCTTGGTGGGGCGGGTGACCGGGCGGGGAGAAGGCATTCAGGCAGTCCCTGGTCACGCCGCGCTCCAGCCAGCACGATCCACACGCCTGCACAGGGTTCTAGGTTCACGCACACCTGATCATATGGTCAGACATTCACGCACACACCTCGGCCATGATGACTGGTTGGTGTGCGCACATAACAAGTCACATAACTGCCAGCGCTGAAAGCAGTAAAGCAGTCACTTGGAGAACCACACTTCCTCAATATAGTCATTTGGTTGCACCTCGTACCCACGCAGGCCTTGGTGCTGCCAGACTTAACTACACCACGGCCTTCCAATAATAATACATGTCTTCAATAGAGTTAGTTATCAATAGCCTTCGTCCAAGTGATATATACCATGCACTGTATTCAGGAAAATATATTTACATTCACGTTACGCTAGAAAGAAGGGGAAAAATACATCTGCTTCAAAAGATTATTCACACATCATACTTTTTACCTGCACTTCACAATATCAAAGGTTGGTTCCTGTTGTTGGACTCTTGGGCTTCTGGTATTCATGTGCGATTAATGTGTGGAGTGTCTGAAGAAAATGGAGTGTAAAGATTTCTGGCAAGGTTTCAAGCTTTTAAAATGTGCGTCAAATAATCGAATATTTTGTAATAATTTAGGCATGGAAGAATCACAGATTATCGCGCACGCACACACACACACACACACACACACACACACACACACACACACACACACACACACACACACACACACACACACACACACACACACACACACACACACACACACACACACACACACACACACACACACACACACACACACACACACACACACACACACACACACACATATATTTATATATTAACGAAAGTTCCAAGTAATAAAGGTGATAAACAGGAATACACCGAAGCTCCTTCCTTCGCTTTTATTCGTAACGTTTATTCTCTCAGAAATCATCTTGGTGCTCGAAATATTAACATTTTTTGAGGTACAAAACTGAAGTACAAGTAAATTCAAGCAAATAAAAAGTTGAGGAAAAGGTGAAAAAATAAAGTAAAGAAAAAGCAAAATTAATGTTAGAAAATATTAATGATAATCAAAAGTATAAAAAAAATCAAGGTATAATTGTATGTTATTAAAAATAAGTATAAAAAGACTTAATAGACAAACCAATGACAAAATATCCTACAAACATAAATCACTAACGTAAAAGATGTGGTGTCAGGGATTAATCTGTGCGATCCTTATCTACACAACACAGTTTACTAAACCAAAACTGGCTTTGCTGTGACATATCTTTATGTTTTCTTTTAATATGAGAGACAACTGCAGACCTCTTTTTCCTTTTTTTTTTTTTTTTTTTTGTTTAACATTTCTTTTCCCCTGTACTTGAGAAATAATGAATCAATAGCTTTATTTATAAATAGTGCTGACCTGAAAACAAGTATAAATATTTTTTTTTTTTCAGTGTCCATGGAGTGTACCACGGATAAGTGCAGTTCAGTCATATACAAAGCTGTAAAAATCTATGAGCTCTCAACTGAACACAATTTGGTATTTTACCGCGGCACCGACCAGCAAGTGTGCACAGCAGTAGGCGCGGCGTCAGGAAATGTCTACCACATAACCAGGCGATCACCACGCGCCACGCTGTGAACGCGCCAACACCCTCACACATTGAGGACATCCCGGGCGAGGTGTCCAAAGGCAGTGATATAACCAATGACGCATGCAGTGATTCACCCGCCTCCTATTCCGGCACAGAGACAGTGTCAAAATCTCGCTACTAACTTTCAATCCATCACTCGTCACTGGTTTCTACTTCAGTACTGGCTCGTAAACGTTGGCGGTAGTTTATGAGAAGCATCCGTCCTCTTGTGCGAAAGGCTGAGTCACTGATAACATATTTTATTCATGGGCAGAATTTCTCGCCAGTGAGCTATGCAGTGACAGAGCAACGGGAAGTGTGGTGATGGTAGTGTTCCTGCTCTTCATCACAACCTGCCTGGCGTGTCTCCCTCCCCTGCGCCGCCTGTCTGTATATATTATCAGTATGTCTCCTATGACAGAAGTGACATGATCCCAGACTGAACTGCGAAGTCATGTAATGAAAGTAAAAACATGACTACGATAATGTAACCGGCTGATTATATTTTTTTCACCTTTATTGTAAGATATTTAAAATGCAGGTATTATCTTGGGGTCAAACTGCAAAAAAAAAGATTAATAATAATAATAATAATACGAATACTTTTATTTGTAAATCATCAAACTGCACCGTAAAGTAATGACAGTAAGAACACAACTAAAAACCACCTCAATACATGGACATATTTTCTTAACTTATTATTAGCAAAATATTTAAAGTGAAGGTATACTAACAACAGAGATTATTATGAGATTATTATGATTATTATTATGAGCATGTCTTTTTTTTTTAATTACCCAACTGCACAGTAAAGAGCAAGAGCAAATACAAAGGTAAAATCACTTGAATGCCTGAGCTTATTTTTATTCACTCGCATTAGTAAGATTCAACATTTAAAGTGCAGGTATTCTATAAGTATATGTAAATAAGTAAAGAGAAAATTTAAGCTGTAGTTTTGGATAAATGGAGCAAGGAATGTAGTCTTGAATAGAAAAAAAGTGCTAAAAGTCCCTCTATAAATATATCAGCCGTACACGCGCCAGCTGTCAGCAAAAACTATACCTTGAGATGCATATAAAAGCGAGGATCTTTATTTAAATGCAGAGAAATCTATGAGTACTGTAGAAAACTTAAATATGAAAGTATATTTTTAATACCGTGTAACTTGTGTAATACAAACTACGTAAAAATTCATATATGGTTTGATTCTCTCTCTCTCTCTCTCTCTCTCTCTCTCTCTCTCTCTCTCTCTCTCTCTCTCTCTCTCTCTCTCTCTCTCTCTCTCTCTCTCTGCTATAATACAACCATAATTTACAAATCGAATAATATCTTATGAAAAAAAAAATTACCTCGCCTTATGACGCTAGCGCTTCTTTAGACCTTGACCTCCCTCTAATTGACTAAGATGAATATTGATTTGTCAAGGTGTAAATCAGGCGTAAGGTGAGGCGGGGAGGTGGCGAAAGAGTTATAGGGGTAATATCCACAAGTGAAGGCAACCTGCGTTTTCCATATAATCAAAGGTGCGCCCAGAGAGACCCGCTCATAAACCTGCCACTTGCGGACTCGCGGCTACAAATCATCGCCTTAACCGCCAAGCAATTACAAATATCAGTTTTCAGTTTGAAGTGTCGCCGGTGGAGTGAAGATCATCGCTCATTGGGGTGGTGGTGGTGGTGGTGGTGGTGGTGATGGTGGTGGTAGTGGATATAGGGGGTGTAGTTGTTGTCGTTCTCTGTTCAGGTTACATACTTGTCCAATAAATGGTTAGTTTTTTTTTTCTTAGTTTCTCTAGTATATGCAGTTTAGGAGTAGATAGGAACTTTTTTTGGTGGATTGGAAGTGTTTATATATATATATATATATATATATATATATATATATATATATATATATATATATATATATATATATGTCCATTGTTCTTTATCCTCAATTGTTCGAATAGCTTCTATAATTCAATTCCTTCCTTAACAAAGTAAAGATAAGCAAATTATTTCTTCCTATAGTGTGATAATTCTTTTGTCTTGTGATTGGCTCATTATCCTTCTTGTTGCTTTCACGCCCGTATTCAGAAACGCCTTCCTCTCTCACAACGACAGTTTTCCAAGGTCACACAGACTTTTAGCCGGGTTTACAAGACAGTTTCTCTTTATGATAAACTAGAAATATTGCCAATCTACACCAGAACCATAGAAATAGTCTTAAAAACACGAGTATTGTCAACTTGAGCCTTTGAAAAACAGAGATGGTGAGAGAGCAAAGCGTTTCAGAATACAGGTCTTATTAGTCTCACACAGTTAAGGAAAGGATTGTTTTTGAATGAGGGAAAGTGTTTGGCAAAAGCAATTATACATGCTGTGGAAAAAACGTTGGTATGTTCTCCTTATCCTTTGTAATCCTTCCTCCATAGTATAAGAAGGTTCCGTTAGCATTGAAAAGTAATGGTTCTTTGTGATGCTGCCACGTACTGCGCTGAAGAGGTGAATCCTTCATGAGTACCGCCAGAACACTTGTCTCTCCACATCTATTGTTCGTTTAAAGATGTGATTGTCTCATTTTATTTTCGTGTCTAACTACTTTTATCTTTAGACTGCATTCTTTCTTGTTTATTTTCTCTGTTCAAAAGTTAATTCACTGTCTGCCTTTATTATTATGGTCACCTATTGCGTCGTCTTTCGCATTATCAGCAAGTAATATAAATGAAGACTCAATAACACACTAAAGATGTCAAGATGATCAAGAAAGGTATATGAATCAGTAGTATATTTTCAGACCAACTAGCGACGACGAAGCAATATGAACAACTGAAGTAGAATTGTGAGCGTTTCAGCTTGCTGGCACGATGACATTGAAGAAATTACGAGGATTGGAACTGACAGTCTCATATTTCGCGTTCTTTTAAATCTTTGTAAATATTGTCCCCCGACCACCATACCAACACCATCACTACTACCACCACCACCACCACCACCACCACCACCAACACCAACAACAACAACAACAACAACAACAACAATAACAACAACGAAAATGACCTAAATGTAGAAAAAAAACACGATTACATTTGCAACTACAACAATGGCAACACTATCCCATTCCTTCTCTTCTTTTATCTTTCCTTTTATCCATTTTTAGAATAACCGACTTATCTGCTCGTTTGAAAACCGTCCTCAAAACACACACACACACACACACACACACACACACACACACACACACACACACACACACACACACACACACACACACACACACACACACACACACACACACACACACACACACACACACACACACACACACACACACACACACACACACACACACACACACACACACACACACATAGAGGTCTGCTGTACTGGTTCTCAGAAAAGATAGCGCTATCATAAGACAGGAAAGGATCAGCTGTAGACTCCGAATACGTAACCGTTGTCTGTGGATCAGCCGTTACCATTACGTTGTCTGGGTTGTGTGGGGTCTCAGAAAATCTACCCTACATTACTTTTCAGTTAATGTGGATGTCTCACGTGGGTTGCAATTTTGAATTATGAGTATTGTAGTCTTTCTACTCTAAAATGTCTCCTGTGTCTGGGTCTGAATGGTATCCCAGAGAATGTGTGGTTGTCAGATCTTGAGGAAAACCGTGAGCTATCCTTGTAATAAGTGCGTTAATCAATAGAAAACAAGTGTTATTAACATGAAATCAATGACGTTATCAATAAGCTACAATATGTTTGAAATCCAGGAGCCATTTTACAGTAGAAAGACTATAGTAATAAAAAAGTACTACTAAATTCCTTCCTTGATCCACATATTTCTTCCCTCAACATCCATCAGGCTATTAGCATTAGTGGAGAATGATTTATATAAAGACAGAAGATTTGTTGATTGTTACGTATCTGCTTTCTCTTACTACTTTAACTTTCAAGCTACTGGTCTGTGTGATCTTCAGTATTGTAGTATTAATTGTTATGGGAGACGGGAAAGCCGGCCAATAGCAACAAAATAAAAAAAAAGATAGAAAAGGCCCACTTATTTGCCAGCCCCTTTCCAGGTCTGGTAGAGTTAGCCAGAAGACAGGGACAAATGTCTTGAAACCTCCCATTTAAATGAAGTCAAGTCATAGGAGGTTGGAAATGCAGAAGCAGGTGGAGATTATACTTACAATCATTATTTTTTTATATATAATCCCTTTGTTCGTTTTTTGCCCATTTCTCTTTTTATTATTATTATTATTATTATTATTATTATTATTATTATTATTATTATTATTATTATTATTATTATTATTATTATTATTATTATTATTATTATTATTATCGTTACTATTATTATTATTATTATTATTATTATTGTTATTATTATTATTATTATTAATATTATTATTATTATTATTATTATTATTATTATTATTATCATTATTATTGTTATTATTATTATCGTTTCTGAACCTAAGCGTGTGGTGCTAACTGCTCATTAACACCACTTACCGAAAACCTCCTCCCCTCACGCCGCCTCCAGCAATGACACACCAAAACTCCACTTTCGTCATCAAGAAGCTTAATGCACCCTCCGTTTGCCTGCGTCGCACTTCGCTGCTCACCGTTATACTTACCTTTAGTACACTCCCTGCTTCCTTTCTTAATTGTCTACATCAGTTATTACAGAAGTCAGTGGTAATGTTAGGTCACGACAAGCTCTTGATAGTGAGTGGGTGTGACGCTTCGTTGTATGTGTGTCTGAGTGTGTTGGAGGCGAGGGTAGTGTGTGTGGTGAGGGATGATAAAAGTTGTGGTGATGATTATGTAGTGTGATGCTAAGGAAGCACTTCAATATTATTAGCCTTTTTTTCAACTGTTTTTAGGTATTATAGTTTTTACAAAGGTTAATCTTAATATTGATATATCTACTTACCATCTCAAACACGTAAAAAAAAAAAACATAAGGGTTACCACTCACATTTATCAGTAACAGTTAAAGTGTATGAGCTTGCTCACTCCTCATACCCTCCCTCCTTCTCACTCCATCTCCCCCATCTCACTTCTCCCTCCCTCACAAAAGCTCATCAGTATTTCCGCTGGTGGCGTCGTTGCTGCCTCGTGCTCATGTGGTGCTCAAGTCTGCACCTTCATGGCCACGTACCAGTAAAGCACCTTCGGGATCTTTCATTTCCTCTGCTGGACCCGCTTATGAAACTCAGCACTGACAATTTTGGAACTGTGAACCGTGAATTTTCGACACAGAAAATAGCAGTGACTGGATTCATAGTTTGTCAATCCGGCTTCTTTCTTTATTTCAGGATTGGCTGTTTTTTTTTTACTCTCTCTCTCTCTCTCTCTCTCTCTCTCTCTCTCTCTCTCTCTCTCTCTCTCTCTCTCTCTCTCTCTCTCTCTCTCTCTCTCTCTCTCTCTCTCTCTCTCTCTCTCTCTCTCTCTCTCTCTCTCTCTCTCTCTCTCTCTCTCTCTCTCTCTCTCTCTCTCTCTCTCTCTGTGTGTGTGTGTGTGTGTGTGTGTGTGTGTGTGTGTGTGTGTGTGTGTGTGTGTGTGTGTGTAAGATATAACAGCATTAAAAGCAGAAGTATTTTGCATAATTTTAAGAATATTTAAAAGTAGACAGTGCTGTACAACATTTAAATGAATGAAATGTATAGATAATTATTTTACTTGTATATCATGTACTTAAAAACACATTACAGATAAGAGTATATAGAGCATTCTAAAGCGTGTAAATGTAAAGAGGATTGAAATTAGAATATTCAAAAAGTAAAAGTGTTAAGATGTTTTTTTTTTTTTTTCAGGTAACAACATTTAGACTATTTTCTATAACTTTGCCTTCGACTCCTATAAAACAGATGAATATTTGTAAGCTCACTTCCTGTGCCTGATAAGCGTCACAGATTGAAGCCGTGTACAGGAGTGGCGTGACACGACTTCACACTTATCTTGTCCAATCAAAGCCGATCAATCAATGTGTCTATCGTGACCACCAACACTGCCAAGGTCCTGCCCACGCACACACACACACACACACACACACACACACACACACACACACACACACACACACACACACACACACACACACACACACACACACACAGGAGTTCCCAGGTTCTGCTTGGTCTCCGGTGGACTTCCCGTAGCGGCCAAGAATCTATTGGTCACAGTTTGGGGGACACAAGGACGATTTTTTTGGTTGTGTGTGTGTGTGTGTGTGTGTGTGTGTGTGTGTGTGTGTGTGTGTGTGTGTGTGTGTGTGTGGGTGTGTGTGTGTGTGTTTAGGAATTTTGCTTTGGTAGTATTTTTATTTTATGTATTTTTTTCTTTTGACTATATATAATATAATTCTCTCTCTCTCTCTCTCTCTCTCTCTCTCTCTCTCTCTCTCTCTCTCTCTCTCTCTCTCTCTCTCTCTCTCTCTCTCTCTCTCTCTCTCTCTCTTCAATTATTTTTGACTTATCTATTATTTTCACCGAGTGTCGTGTATTTATTGGTTTAGTGACGATTTAATTAGTTTTTTTTTTTTCCACATAATATTAACCTCAATTTTCATTCTTCTCTTCTATCTCCCTCCCCTCCTCTTCCTCTTCCTCCGCTCCTTAATTCCTTCCGTTTTTTTTCTGTTCCTTCATTTCTCCTCATCCTTTCCTACATTTTCTTTTATTTTCTCTCTGTAAAATTTATTTTTTTTACTCTTTTTTCCCTTCTACCTACTCCTCCTTACCTCTTTGATTCCTTTTCTTGTTTTTACCTCTTCATTCTTTATTTTCTTCAGCTCCTAACCATTTTCTTTCAATCTTCCTCCTTCGTGTTCCTCTTACTCCTAACCCTTCACTAATTTTCCTTCCTTCACCTCTACCTGCATCTTTTTGTCCCACTCCTTTTGGTCATCCATCTCTCCCCCTCTCCGTTTTCTTCCTTGCACTCCACTCCCTCTTCCTCTCAGGCTGTGGGTGGGGTGGGCGGACGTTTTCCCTCCTGATGGGGTGGGCGGGCGGGCGTGACGTGCACCTGTTGGCCATCACTGTATTGCCTTCTCTTCCTCCTCCCTTCCTCCTCTCCTTCGCTGTCTTAGTCTCTTTCCCCCGTTCTCTTCTGTATCTATTTATTTTTTCTTTATATTATTATTTATTTTTTTTATAGTTTTTGTCATGTTTTGTGGTATGTCTTATTTCTTTTTATTTTGATATTTTGTATGTGGTTTTCTCTGTCTCTCTGTCTGTCTCTGTCTTTGTATCTCCTTCTCTCTCTCTCTCTCTCTCTCTCTCTCTCTCTCTCTCTCTCTCTCTCTCTCTCTCTCTCTCTCTCTCTCTCTCTCTCTCTCTCTCTCTCTCTCTCTCTCTCTCTCTCTCTCTCTCTCTCTCTCTATCTATCTATCTATCTATCTATCTATCTATCTATCTATCTATCTCAGTTTCCTCATATTGTGTGTATTTCTCTTCCGTCATATTATTTTGTAACTTCCTCCCAACCTTTTCCCTCTTCGTCTGCTTCTTTTCACTCTTCGCTCTATTTTTCCTTATCATTTTTCGTTTATCTTTTTTTTCAATGTTTCTCACAATTTTTTTTGTTTCACTTATTTTTACTCCTTTAACATTTTTCGTGTCATCCTTCTCTCTCACTATCTTGCTATCTTACTGTTCATCTCTCCTTACTTGTTTTCTTTTTTTTTTTTTTTTTTGCGTTCTTCAGTCCTTCGTTATCACCTTTCTTATTTAATGGACAACGTGATTTTTATAAATGTGTTGTTTTTATTTGTTTTTTTTCTCACGTTTTGTCTTTCGTTATCATTTTCATTCCAGTTGCCTACGTGTTGTGTTGCTTTTTATCAGCATTCTCTCTCTCTCTCTCTCTCTCTCTCTCTCTCTCTCTCTCTCTCTCTCTCTCTCTCTCTCTCTCTCTCTCTCTCTCTCTCTCTCTCTCTTCTATTTTTACCCATAAGCTTACTCATTCCCTTCTTTTTTAACCTTCGTCTTCTTCCCTTATTCATACTGTCGTCTTTCTTCAACTTTTCTCCTCTGCATATCATTCCCATCTTTTTTTCTCCCTCTCCTGTCCATCCTTCATTTTCATATCCGCCTTTCGTTTATTTTCTTCTTCATATTTGTTGCATTCATATTCTATAAATTCGAATATTTATGGATACTTCTCTCTGTTATTACTGGTGAGAGAGAGAGAGAGAGAGAGATTCAGGCTTTCTCTTGCTCCACTACCACCATACTACCATATGCCTGAAAGGAGAGGCAGAAAGACAGTAAGTCAATGATAAGTATGAGTAGAGCGCCTGTTAGCTCGCCCAAGTACAATCACTCCTCCAGATAGGCGATAGTTCATGACACACTTGCCGGATATGAGCAAGTGTCCTTCGGCAGGCGAATGATACGACTGCTTGTGGTATTAGCAAGGCGTCTATCATGAAGTGGAAATGGTTGAGGCGATTACGATAAGAAGTACGTGTGTTTTATTATTTTCAGGCTGTTTTTAGTTGGAGTGAAGGGAAATGTGTGTGTGGGAGAAGGGGGAGGGATGTGTGTGTGTGCGTGTGTGCGTGTGTGCGTGTGTGTGTGTGTGTGTATATGGTGCATTGTAGAAGTGTATCGTTAACAAAAGAAAACATAATTATTAATAGATTTTTCTTCTAAAGACAACTTTCTTCCTTCACACAGAATACCTGCACATGATTGCCCCCTTCCTCAACACACACACACACACACACACACACACACACACACACACACACACACACACACACACACACACACACACACACACACACCTAACCTCGGAATCCACATCAGTGAAGTGAACCACAAATGTCTCCAGGTCGGACTGCTGTTCTGGTATCCATCCTACATCTCCCTCAATTTTTTCATAAATTTTTTGCAACATTCTGTATTGCAGATATGTTTTCCGTCTGTGGAACGCTATCTCTTCTGTACTATATCTATTTTTTCTTCCTTACCGAAATAATCAACTGACAGTATCCGCTTTTCTGTTTTGTTCTACTTTATCCTGGTCTTGTGCCCACTTTCTTGATTCTTCCGAGTTTTCCACCATCCGGCAATGACTACAAGGACAATCTCAAACCAAATGTATGTGTCTTCTATATCTCTCATTTAGCTCTTCTGACTATAAGATGTTTTTCTACTTAACTTCCAAAGTGGAATACATTCTGACTCCTCTTTTGCGGAGATCTTCATTCCTAGAGACTTCAATATTCTCCAAAAATCGTATCTTTTCTCTCCCTCCGCTGACCACCTTGTGCGGCCTATCTTTTAACTTGGCTATCGTCCATGCCCTTCAACAACTATGCTACTCGTATTCTTGTCCATCTTGGAGACATGCTCCACATGCTTGATATTCCCTAACCTCTAAACCTACTTCTTCTGGTGATGTATCTTCTCTGTTGTCTCTGTTGTTGTGATGCGATCACAATCTCATACCTGTATATTATCTCATTCCTCTACTTTCCGGCATGAAGGCGTACATTCATCACTCTTTCTCTCTACCTAAAGCTTCCAAACTTAGGTTCAACACAGCTTGTTCTTGTGCTATACATGATAGAGAGATAGCCCACTAAAGTTATTTGAGCTTTCTCTCATCTCAATCTCATACACTTCATATATTTTGCAGGGAATCATGGCAAGTCTTTTCTCTAACTAGCCAAGAACTTCATTTTATATATTCATATATTGTTACGTTCACCGGTTAAATGGGTAAGATTGGCATCGGGGAGCCGGTGAACAACAACAACAAAAAAAAACACTGCAGGTTCAACTGGTGAGGATATGCAAAGGAGCACTTAAGAAGCTATTTAATAACCCAATAACAAAACACACATGAAACTGACATAAACATATAGATATAACACACAAATGAATATAACAATAAAGAACACAACTTAACAATACCTAACAATAATACTAATCCTATATGGAGGCAATGTGGAAAACGGGACGAGGAGAAGTGATACTTATGAGGTGTCGCAGTGGTGAAGTGCTGGGTCATGTGGATCCCACAGTATTCCAAGAGGCGTTGTGTTCACTGGTTGAGGCCTTGACCTCGACTTACTTCTAAAGATCAGGGAGCTCGCTTAACACTTCCGCTTGAGTCGAATGGGGCCGCGTGAATCCTACTTCGGGACAGGACCGGGGCTTCATGAGACGGTGACGTGGAGAGGTGGCGAGCGAGGTAGCAAGCGGAGGAGGTGATGGTAGCGGAGTATGTTACGGGCGGGCTGTAACATTTCCTCCCCCGTAAGACCTCCGTAATGGGCTCATGAAGGAGGTGAGACGGGAGATCTTGATAAGGCGTCGGCGATGATGTTGTCCAACCCCTTGATATGGTGGACTTCCAAGTTGAAGAGTTGAGTTAACAAAGCCCACCTAAGTATGCGTTGGTTTCGGTTCTTCATGGCGTGAAGGAAAGCCAAAGGGTTGTGATCGGTGAAGACCTTCGTAGTTTGAGGGCCAGGATGAAAGTAGCACTCAAAACGTTGGAGTGCCAGAGCCTCCTTTTCGATGGTGGAGTAGTTGAGTTGGTGTTTCTTCAGCTTGGCGGAGTGATAGGCGATGGGATGGAGGACGCCGCTTGTGGGGTCCGCTTGTAGGAGGACAGCACCCACTCCAACTCCACTCGCGTCCACTTGTAGATAGAAGGGGCGGGAGTGATCTGGCGTCCAGACCACTGGCTCCGAGGAGAGGAACGCCTTAAGATGTTGGAAGGCTTGGTCGCAGGTCGGGGTCCAATGGAAGGGGACGGAGGTGCTGATAAGGTCCGTCAGGGGGTCGGCCAGGGTGGAGAAGTTCCTACAGAACCGTTTGTAGAAACCGGCCATCCCCAAGAACCTCATGAGAGCTGTCCTGGTGGTAGGGACAGGGAAACCACGTTTGCTCTCTTGGGATGAACCTTGCCGTTCCCCACCACATGTCCCAGGTAGACCACCGTGGACTTCCCGAAGGTGGACTTGGCCAGGTTGATCATAAGACCGGCTTCCTGCAACCGACCCAGCAGCCTCCGGAGACGGGTCAGATGTATCACCCAGTCGTCCGAAGTCACCAGCAGGTCTTCCAGATAGGCAGATGTTCCCTCCAAGTCCTGGGTGATGTAATTTATAGCCCTCTGGAAGGGGGCGGAAGCATTAGACAAGCCGAAGGGCATCACTGTGTATTGGTATAGCCCGAAGGGGGTGATGAAGGCGGATATTATTCGGGCCTCGTCCGAGAGGGAATCTGGTAGTAACCTTTAAGTAAATCTATGGTGGTTACAAATTTGGCTACTCCTATGCTATCTATAAGGTCCTCTATCAAGGGCAATGGGTAGGAGTCTGGCACCGTCACTTTATTTAATTTCCTGTAGTCGGTGCAAAATCGACTACTACCATCTGGCTTAGATGTTAACAGGCAGGGAGAAGCCCAGGGGGATATACTAGGTTCTGCAAGGTGATGACAGAGCAGATAGTCTACCTCTTTTTCATCAAGTCTCTTTTAATGGGTGAAATGCGATAGGCTGGTTGTCTTATAGGCTTGATGTCATTAGATATTAATGTTATATCATGTTGGATAGTAGTACAAAGTCCTGGAAGGTCACCTGTGATTTCTGAAAAGTCTAGCAATAACTTTTTAAGATCAGACTGTTGTGAAGGTGTTAAGGAAAAAAAACCTCATCAAGGTTGGACATGATTTGGCTGTTTGAGGGGCGTCCTTTAGGTGACGAGAAGAGGAATTCGATGTCGGACTCTTCCTCGGGGGGCACAGGACCAGACTCCTTCCCTACCAGACATACAGGTACAGTGCGAGACAAGTCGTCCTCTGGTTCTCTGGAGTGGTAAGGTTTCATTAGATTAATATGAACTAGTTGGGAATCCTTACGACAGTCAGGAGTTTGGACCACATAGTTTAATGGACTTAGTTTTTGAGCCACAACATAAGGTCCCATGAACTTACTGTGAAGAGCATTGCCTGGAGTAGGGAGAAAAAGTAAAACCTTGTCTCCTGGTTTGAAACTTCTCATAACAGATTTGGGAAGAAAATTTGTTGCATTTTAGTTTGAGATTTGAGGAAGTTTGAGTTAGCAAAAGATCTGACTTCACTGATTTTATTCTTAAGGTTACTGATGTAGTCAGACACACTGGGGCTTGAAGGAGTATTTTGAGTAAACCATTGATCCTTTAATATTTTGAGAGGCCCCCTGATCTGTTTACCATAGATTAATTCAAAAGTGGAGTAACCTATAGAATCTTGAGGAGATTCTCTTAAAGCGAAAAGAAGAAAGAGATACTTTCATCCCAGTCTCCTTGATGCTCCAAGCAATACTTCTTCATCATGGATTTTAATGTTTGGTGAAACCGCTCCAGACAGCCTTGGGATTGGGGTGGTAAGCCGAGGAGGTTACATGGTCGATGTTTAGCTCATTCACTATCTGTTGGAAAAAATTGCTAGTGAAATTGCTACCCTTGTCAGACTGAATTTGTTTTGGAATTCCTACCGAGGTGAAATGTATTAGATGTTTTACAATGGTCTTTGATGTGATGTTCTTAAGAGGGAATGCTTCAGGGTACCTGGTAGTGGGATCCATGAGGGTTAACAAATACTGATTCCCTCGTTTGGTTTTGGGTAAGGGCCCTACGCAGTCCAGAACGATCTTTTCGAAGGGCTCCGTCTGAACTGGAATAGGCGTCAGAGGAGCTGGCACAAGGCGTTCGTTAGGCTTACCCACAATTTGACATATATGACATGTTTTTACATAGTGTGACACATCCTTTTTCATTCCTGGCCAAAAAAAATGTTGAAGAGCCTTCTTGTAGATTTTTTGGATGCCTAGGTGACCTGACAACCCATCACGGTATTCCAAGAGGCGTTGTGTTCACTGGTTGAGGCCTTGACCTCGACTGACTTCCAAAAATCAGGGAGCTCTCTTAACGCTTCCGCTTGAGTCTAATGGGGCCGCGTGAATCCTACTTCGAGACAGGAGCGGGGCTTCATGAGACAGTGACGTGAAAGGGGAGGTGGAGAGGTGGCGAGCGAGTTAGCAAGCTGGGGAGGTGATGGTAGTGGAGTTTGTTACGGGCGGGCCGTATCAATATATATATATATATATATATATATATATATATATATATATATATATATATATATATATATATATATATATATATATATATATATATATATATATATATATATATATATATATATATATATATATATATATATATGGAATAATTTTCCCATGTTGAAGGGACACCAACCAATGGCAACAAAACAGCTATAGCTAGTCCGAACATTGATGTCAATAGATCAGTAAAAAATTGAATGATAAGCATATTCAAACGTCTTTCTTGAAATAGTTCAAATCATAGGAAGCAGGAAATACAGAGCAAGGCAGAGAGTTCCACTTTACCAGAGAAATGGATGAAAGATTGTGAATATAAGTTGTCTTGCATTAGGGAGGTGGATTGAAGTGGGGGGGAGTGGGGGTAAGAAAAAGAGCAAACACACACACACACACACACACACACACATACACACACACACACACACACACACACACACACACACACACACACACACACACACACACACACACACACACACACACACACACACACACACACACACACACACACACACACACACACACACACACACACACACACACACACACACACACACACACACATTTATGGTTTAAAGTTTCATAAAGAACAAGGAAACATATTATAACAACGAAAAATTAACGTGTCATGTTTTCCCTATGATTCTTTTTTTAATCATTATTTTCCTTCTTTTTTCCCCGCGAGTAAATAAATGATCCATTGCTTCACATCAAGGTTCTGCTATTATTTGTCACGTTCCGCACGAGTGTTTTCCTCCTCTTACATGAATAAATGCAGGAAAACACTCTTGGCTTTACCTCACTTGCAAGGACGGATAATAGTATTTAGGCTGTCTATCCCTGACTTGAAAGAATTCAATTGTGGTAACCTCAGAGATAAAGCGTCGCAGCTCAACACTTTCCTGAGGCACCCTAACACCCTACCAATGCTTGCTTCGTCCGTCCGTCCACCCCGATCACCGCCG
>NC_059298.1:3988053-4028053 GCF_017591435.1 Portunus trituberculatus
GTACCCAGGGGCGTGACTCACTTCCGTCGGAGACTGAAAAGAATGTTTTTATAAAGGAGAAATATTATTTGAAGGAGATATTCATGTCAGCGTGGCCAGTACTGCTCAGAATATATTTTCTTTGGAGTTGGATATTGATTCTCTCTTGTGTGCTCGTGTGTTGCCTTGTTGTTGCGGCACTGCAACAGTCAATCATGGCGAGGAGTGGTATTCCTCTATCACGCCTCGATCACCATTACCAGCATTGTGTTATCTTGAGGGCAATTGAAGGAGTAACTGGAGATATCTTGTATTTATTGGACATCACTTCACAGCCAGATTAACTCACCGCTAGTTCTGGCCGCTGATTCCCAACACATGTGATGTTCGTACGTCCTTTCCTGCAACATTTCTGTTAATTATCGTAAGGAAGTTTCCATTATCAATATTTGGTGCATAATATATATATATATATATATATATATATATATATATATATATATATATATATATATATATATATATATATATATATATATATATATAGCCACACACACACACACACACACACACACACACACACACACACACACACACACACACACACACACACACACACACACACACACACACACACACACACACACACACACACACACACACACACACACACACACACACACACACACACACACACACACACACACACGAGTACATAGGTCAACATGTCCAACAATTTGAAATCAATTGAGCGAGACGGAAGAAGAAAGAGTGGGACAATAAGGTGAGGGAAAGAGAGGGGTGAGAGGGAGAGTGAGGAGTTTACCTGCCTCTCTCTCACTCTCGTTTGCCCCAGGTCGAGGACTTCCAACTGGTCGACCTTCGTGCCTGACACTTGATGGCCCTCGCGGTTCTGCGTGATTTATGGCGCGTCAGAGGGGCCAAAGGCGACGCTCGAAAGTAGTCATGCACACAGAACATCGTTCCGTCACCACCTGTAGGAGTGGCTGTGCACTGTGTGCAGTCTCTTGTTCCCGGCGTTGTCCGGTGGCGCGGGAGGAACGTCATTCCTTCCTGTCATTTGGTGAATGGCAGTGAAGGTTTCTGCCGAAGATGGCAACTTTTCAATGGTGGCGTGCAGGAAGCAAGGCTCGCGGCGCGCTGATTGACGCACCTCAGACTCACCCATGCACTTGAACGGTGGGAGTGCTTGAGATTACGTCCGCTAGAGAGCGAGAGAGAGAGAGAGAGAGAGAGAGAGAGAGAGAGAGAGAGAGAGAGAGAGAGAGAGAGAGAGAGAGAGATGAGTTTAAATTCGTTCATTTTTTCATATTGAACAAAGCGAGTTTATGAACAAAGTTATGTGGCATGTAAAGAGACACGCCTCGTGTTTTGGTTACGCAGGTGTTGCTCTCAGGGTGACTCTTTTGTGGGCTGAGAGGAGAAGGAATGTTACCGCGTGTTTTGACAAACTATGTAACTTTTTGAAGGACGTGACATCATTGTCTTGTTTCGTCACTTGCTGTACAATTTGTTATACTCGCCTTTTGATTTATTTTTTTACTTCATCTCCATCTTGGCAACACTCAGCACGATGTATTTGATCAGTTTTTCTTTTTCTATAGCCTGTCTTTGCACAGGAAAAAAAAGAAACTGTTCTAATATTCCTTAATCTAGCTTTCTCATACACGTTGATAGTCATTTTTGCAAAGCGGGTCTACACACATATCTATATGAATAACTAAATTAGACAAATCATAATGTAGATACTAATCATGAGCTATATAAGGTTAGGACTAGGAAGGTATTGAAAACTTGCTCTTACACTATTGTTCCTTTTATCTTAATGTCTAAAGCACGAGTTCTTGAAGCTGATGAAACACCAGATCATCTCCGGCAACACCACACAAACTTCATTGGATCCAGAAAGCATTAACTTATTGGATCCCGAGGTGGATTGCAAACGAAAGCGAACAGCGAGTCGTAAAGCGGGGATGCACGAGCTCAAAGTTGCTTCGCCCCACATACAACGCCTCTTGGCTCTGCAGTCCTCGTTTTTGTCCCATGACGGAGGACAAATTACGCTTTTTGTCCTTGTTACGGAAGAGGAAGGTTCCCGTGTCCCGCCAGAAGGTGACCCGCCCCTATACTTCCACTCCCCTAGTTTAAATTTATCATGCTCTTGAAATTTAAAGTGTGGGATCGAACGCCGACTCTCTTCCAGTGACGGTGATAATGTTGTTACCTATCCAAATTCAATTATAAAAGTTTCCGTCTTAAGCCCTTGAGTACCATGACGCGTTTTTCTTTTCATTCTGTTAACTATTTTGTGATTATATACAGCTTCAGAAATTTATGTGGGAGATTGAAATAGTGAGGACTGTGGTCATTAATCTTCTGACCTCCATAGACCTGTCCCAATGTCAATAAAATCGTCTAATTATACCCAGAACTCAAGGTAGAAATGCGTTCCAGTATTGAAGGGATTAAAAAGACACGGACGATGCAACATGTTTGAAGAGCAAGATATCTGAAGAAAGTAAAATGTTAATGATTCAAAAGCCAAAATGCATTAATGTAATAATGGTTCTCCGCCACAAATGAAAGGATACAAACATTAGACACATTCGCGGCGTGATAGACCGAACCAAAGTGAAGGGAAGCCAATCATGGATGAGAACATGGTTTCCTATGAAATGACAGGAAGTGAATCGCTGTAATGATACGACTTGCTTGCCGGACACCCGAGTTTTAACAGAGCTTTCAATCACCGTAAACAGACGAGCAAAATCGATTTAGATATGAGCAAAAAGCAGCAAGAGGGGTGCGTCAGTGGCGGGTCAGATGGCGGATAGGAAGCAGCCCAGAACGAAGGCAGGAAGGTAATTGGTGGGAACACGCCGCGGTGCCCACGTCGTGCCTCTCGAAGCCTTCACGGGCAGCACACACTCTCATGCATCAAGGTGCTCATGACACACACACACACACACACACACACACACACACACACACACACACACACACACACACACACACACACACACACACACACACACACACACACACACACACACACACACACACACACACACACCGCAGCTATCTTTATACTATAACTAGACTGGATAATTCTTTGTATTGTTATTGCTTTAATTGCTGGTCATTTGTTTGCAATCTCCTGCGAATGTGTGTGTGTGTGTGTGTGTGTGTGTGTATTTGTGAGTGTGCTTTCGTATTTCACTTCCATACTGTGAAGATAGATAGATAGATAGATAGACAGATAGATAGAGAGATAGAGAGAGAGAGAGAGAGAGAGAGAGAGAGAGAGAGAGAGAGAACAAGAGAGAGAGATAGCAAGAGAGAGAGAGATAGCAAGAGCGAGGTAGATAGCCAGAGTGAGAGAACAAGAGAGACAGAGACAGAGATGAAAGTATCTCCACCTAACATAAATCGTATCTCGTATTATAAAACCTCACGTGTGGTCATGGTGCAGGTTGTCAGGCTCTAATGTATCACTGTCCACCAGTATCACATGTCTTACAACTTACACACTGTTCACATCTTTACAGTCATGCACACCCACGCTTCCTTCACTGTTCTCTTAACCCGCTTCAGTACCATGACGCCTTTTCATATTATTTCTGGTTACTATTTAGTGATTTTATACAGGTTTAGAAACTGATGTGGGGACTAGAATAGTGAAAACTCCTCCCATTAATATTCTGACCCCCATAGACCTTTCCTAATCTAAATAAAATCGCCCAATCCTACCCTAAATTGACAGTAAGAATGCGTTTAAGTAGTGAAGGGGTTAATATCAAGACTTCAACAGTAACATTGGCGCACGAGGAGCTCTTTATGTACGGGAACTGATTGCTTCTAAGAAAATTTAGGGTTCTCTGGTTCATGTACGTACTAAAGCGAGGTTTGGGAATAGCAATTAATATTTTGGTGGTGTAGATTAGTAAGCGCCGTAGATTTATGAAGCACGCTCGATTTGTTCTTACGGTTGATTAATTTGCCTTAACCACAGAGGGAAAGTTCGCTTGCTTTATTACGGCAAGCAGTGATGTAGTGTGATGTATGGAGAGGCAGACAAATGTGGGATGTGCAATGTATTTTCTCCATCTCGAAGTAGAATAGTGAGTGTGTCTTCGACCTTCTAGAATATTACGTAAAACTGATTTCTTAAATATGATTAACTAATTTAGTACTTACAAATGAGTCGTTATAAGATTAAATATAGTATAGGCTTGGAAAATGATTATGTAAAGGCTGATTCCTTATGCTTTGCCAAGTAAGATCGTAGTGCTGGCATGTGATAGATTAGACTAAGGTAGGTTTGGTTAGTCCACGAAGAATCCAACAAAATCAGCACGATCAAAGAAATTCTCAGCTTCCCTTCATCCTTCCTAAACGTGCATACCCAAAAAAAACACAACACTCTCTCCTCATGGTTGTCAATTTATCTCCTAGTTGTGATACCATCGAGGAGTCAACAGACAAAGACCTTGAAAGACTGGAGGCATGGGATAGCAAGAGGAAGAGGAGGAGGAAAAGTGATTAATGTCTGGGCCGAGAAGTGCTTTAGGGAGGCCGTGTGGGGAGCCTTAATGTAAGAATAATGTGAGGCATGTTGAGAGTTTGACAGGGTGCCGAGTGTGTGTGTCGAGGATTCATCAGTCTCTGTGCCGTAATAACAAAGGAAGGGTCAGCGAGGTCCCTCTCCTTCGTGTGTTGGTGGTGGCGTGGTGCTGCTTGCTATGCGATTTAGACTCAGGAATGAAGGTTGGTTGATGTGGCGGCGGTGGCAGTGGGTGGTGGTAATAGTGGGGGTGTCTGAGCTTCACTGAATTGTTGCAGCGGAAGCTGTGGACTATAAACGTGATGGAAATTATACTGGTGAGGGAGGAGGAAGGAGAGGATGAAAGAATAGAATGTGGATGCAATGGAAGGGGAAGAGGAGGAAGGGGAGGAGGAGGTGGAGAACAAGTGGACAAGGAAAGGAGTGAGAATTGCAATGTGTGTCCAAGGCTACAAGAGTAAGTCGTCACACCCTCTTCTGCTCTATACTCCTCGTCCACCCTCGCCTTGACTCTCCACCGTGACTCTTTCCCTCCCTGCTTCCTTTCTTACCTTCCTTCCCCGCACATTCTCACTCCGGGTCCTCGAAACTGCCAGTAACTCACGGTGGAGCCGCGTCGCTGGTCTTGCTTTTTATCTCGATTCACCAAAAGCTTCCCGCGGAGTCTTATACTTTTTTTCTTGTTTCCCTTGCAATTATTATCTCGGCGTTGCTCTTTTTATCTTTTCGTGTACGTAGTGTACTTGCAGTACGTTTGAAGCGATTACTGTGTTTATATTGTACGAGAACGCGATGATCGGACGGTAGTGACACGTATAGGATTCATTAATGCAATACTGAACGAGACCCAATGTTTACCTTCCCTCTCGAATCAAAGCAAAAGCATATCCTCTCCTCACCTCCTCACCTCCTCACCACCTTCCCTTCCTCCCGCCCCTGGCACCGACCCCTGCGGCAGCTCTCCTCCACCTGCGCTTTGTTATCATAACACTCTTTTGCCAGTCACTTCTGCTGTCAGGATGATGATAATTCAGGGGGTCGTTTCCGCGGAAGATGATGGTCATAATGATAATTGTTGGTCGCGTGCGTCAGCAGGTGAAGGACGGCCACCAGGCTTGGCCCCGCTGCCTCTCTTTCATCTCTCTCTCTCTCTCTCTCTCTCTCTCTCTCTCTCTCTCTCTCTCTCTCTCTCTCTCTCTCTCTCTCTCTCTCTCTCTCTCTCTCTCTCTCTCTCTCTCTCTCTCTCTCTCTCTCTCTCTCTCTCTCTCTCTCTCTCTCTCTCTCTCTCTCTCTCTCTCTCTCTCTCTCTCTCTCTCTCTCTCTCTCTCTCTCTCTCTCTCTCTCTCTCTCTCTCTCTCTCTCTCTCTCTCTCTCTCTCTCTCTCTCTCTCTCTCTCTCTCTCTCTCTCTCTCTCTCTCTCTCTCTCTCTCTCTCTCTCTCTCTCTCTCTCTCTCTCTCTCTCTCTCTCTCTCTCTCTCTCTCTCTCTCTCTCTCTCTCTCTCTCTCTCTCTCTCTCTCTCTCTCTCTCTCTCTCTCTCTCTCTCTCTCTCTCTCCAGCTGCCATCTATAATTCACGTGTTTGTGTGCATTTGTTTGATAGGTGTTTTTAGTCACTACATGTCAGCGTCAGTTGAGGAAGAGCCAATGTCATTCTAACCTCAGTGATTGTCCAAGTATTTGCTCAAGGATCTAATATACCTCAACCTTAAAAGCTTCCTGAATAGACCGGATTTCTCTTTCTATCCATTAAGTCGCAAATACCACAAATTATATAAATGAAAGTAAATTCATCTAACATTAACTGAAGGTGAAGTGAGCAGCCACGCAGCATTTTAGACACTGGTGGCAGGAAGGCAAATAAAAGACCCAGCATAATTGAATGTAGCAGCAGAGAACAGCTGCGGCAGGGAGCAGGAGCAGGGGCGCGACGTGTCCCTTGCGGTCCGCCTGGTCGTGGCTCTGCGACCACGTGCGTCTAACTGTGAGAGCGGCCCCAACCCTCCTCCACCCTTGCTCGCGGAGTGAGTCATCCCCGACGCACTCTACTTCTTCAGCTACTCCGGCATCTCTGCACCCCTGCACCCCTGCCTCTCACACTCATAAGTAACTCCCCTCTCCTTCCTTCACCTTATGACAAAAACGCGCTCCTCGCCGCATGGAGTACGCGAAAACAAAGGGGAACGCGACTCCGGGATGCTGCAGGGTTGTGACGAAGCCTGAAGGTGGCATCAGTGAGTTGTCAGGCTCCGCTCCGCTGCCGCGCCACCCACAGCGGCATTGGTGGTCACTGAGTAAGCGGTTCAGTGTCGTTGGCAGAATCCAGCGTGACCGTATATAAAGTGAATTAATCGTTCTTTACTCCACCATAACAGGTAATTGTAATGTAAGGATTTCTTTTCTCATGATAAAGTAAGTAAAATTTCAATATAACTATCCTTTATCTTTATTTCTATACCCTATACTGACTCACTGATTAACTTTTGCTGAGATAAAAACAATACATAGCAGTAGTGAGAGATGATACATCTCACCCATGCTTGCCATAAATGCAATTAACAGCAGCAGCTATCACACCGTTACTAAGTATAAACCACTGCTGATCTACTATACCTAATATGACGTCACTGATTAAGTTAACCTAACCTAACTCAAACGACTCTATCAAATCAGCCTAACACAATATCAACGTCTATATATTGGCCTAACAACTAAACAAAACCACTACTAATTAAGATGAATTAACAAAACATATAAGCCTCTACTGACCAGACCAGCTTAACGCAACATGTCATAACTCACTACTTGTCAAATTAGTAATAAAACATAAACCGATTCTAATTAAGTCAAGCAAACTTAGCAAAAACGAACTGATTAACTATACTTCAACAAACATAAACCAGCAATGATTAACTTAACCTATACCAGTCTTAACATAAATCAACACTGTTTAACTTAACCTAACCAGCTTTAACATACAACACTCCTAATTGACTTAAAAATCTAACATAAACCACAGCTGATTGATATTCCTCGACTGTCCCCCCACTCAATCTTCCACCTTATCCACATAACCTCTTCAGTACCATGATCCGTTTTGTATATTCATTTTGCTTGTTATTTGGTGATTTTATACAGCTTCAGAAACTCATGTGGGGAAATTAAAATAGTGAGGACTGTGGCTATCAATCTTCTGACCTCCATAGACTCTTCCTAATGTCAATAAAATGATCTAATCGTACACAAATCTCAACCTAAAAATGTATTCCATTATTGAAGGGGTTAATATAGCTTTGTGGGGAGAGAGAGAACCCGGCGCGCCAAGTAGGCCAGGGTCTGGGGGACGTAGGAGTGTGTGGTCTGGATCGCCTAGTGCTCGCCGCGGTCAGTCGAGCGTCCCTTGTGGTCACCGGCAAAGAGCGACCCTGAAGGTTAAGATGATGTGCTGCCTCATTCTTTGCCGTTCGTACAAGAAGTTTCCCGTAGCAGGTGTAATTCTCCGTCTTTCTTGTCATTACTTGGCAATGGATTTGACATGGCTGTCAAACCTCAGCCCTCGATCCACCTCCACTCCAAGTATCTTGACGTCATCTTGGAGTGGAGAGCAGCAGCGCCAAAGACAACTTTCCTGCCATTGCTGCCATGGCGGCTGGGGACCGAGAGACAACCATTGCCTGTGTCTTCTCCGGCGCGAATGTCACTTGCCAGCGAGCACCCCACTCCTCTATCACTCGTAGCTGCTGATTGATGGCCTCAGCAGCCCGCCCACTGTCCTGGCGTGGATAGGTATAGGAGAGGGTGCAGTCATCAGCATAGGCCTTGACTCCTGGCAGTAGCTGGAGAAGATCATCCACGTAGATATTCCACAGGAGTGGGCCAAGAATTGAACCCTGTGGCACTGATGCCTCCACAGGCAGGGACTCAGATGTTTGCCCGTTGACAACCACCTTGAGGCTTCTGTCCTGCAGGTAATTTCCCAGGAGTCGTAGCAAGCCACCCTGGATGCCTTTAGCACGAAGCTTTTCCAGTAATCCGTTGTGCCATACTTTATCAAAAGCTCCAGCTATGTCCAAAGCAACCACTATAGTGTCCTTGCCGTCGTCGAGGGCGTCCTGCCACTGCCTGGTGAGAAGCATCATTAGGTCGGAGGTTGACCTTCCAGGTCTGAACCCAAACTGTTGGTCTGAGAGGAGGGCATTGTCCTTGAGATGGCTACACACCACCTCTGCCACGACCCTCTCAAACACTTTACCCACCACTGACAACAGGGATATGGGTCTGTAGTTTTTTGGGTCCGTCCTGGAGCTTTTTGTGTGCAGGAACTACTCGAGCCTCCTTCCACACTGAAGGCCAGACGTTTTCCCGTACACAAGTTGTGAACTTGGGTGAGAGGGGCAGCCAGTTCCTGGGAGCATCGCTTCAGCAGGTGCGGGCTGATGTCATCAGGGCCGGTAGCTTTCTGTGTGTCCAGCCCCGCAATAATCGCTTCACCTGCTGATGCGTCACCTCCACCATGGTGACAGTCTTCTCACATTGCTGGACCAGCTGAGGCGGTGGCTGCTGTGGATTCCCCACCTTCATTTTCCAGCAAACAAGGAAGCCAGCAACTGTGCCCTCTCCTTACTGCTGGTGGCGACAGTACCGTCCTGCTTGCTGAGGGAGGGATGGATTCTTGGTGGCCAGTTCCTGTTTGTCCTTAACAAGGGACCACCAAGTTTTGTTTCCTACGCCAGTGCCACACAGTTTCCGGCGCAGGCTTTCCTCCCACTTTTTTAAGGCCCACTTGCTGGTTACCACCATCCTCCTGCATGCAGCCCTATGCAAGTCCTTGTTGCGCCGAGTCGGGTTCCTCTTGTAGCGGAGCCAGGCAGCATACTTTGCCTCAGCAGCAACACGGCAACGGTAGCCAAACCATGGCTGATCCGTCGGTCTGGTGGTGTATTCCCTGTGTGGGACGTGGCGTCTCTGGAGGGCGAGAAGGTGAGAGGTGAGTGCAAGTGCTTCACTCTCTGCTCCTCCCTGTAGCAGAGTGGCCCATGGGGTGTGGGTCAGGTCGCGGCGCAGGAAGCCCAGTCTGCTTTGTTCCACAGCCAGATGGTGCGGGTGGTGGCCTCGTCCCGAGCCACGCCCACTTCCAGCTGTGTCAGTACAGCGTGATGATCAGAGCTGCCCACGAGCCCCAGCTGATGACACTGAAGCTTGTCCTCCTGGTAGTCTGAGATGACAGGGTCTAATGTCCCTCCTCGTTCATGTGTGGGAAGGTGACATGATCTGTCAGACCCTGCACCTCAGGAGATTCTCGTAGGCGTCTCTCTCTCTACTCTCTCTCTCTCTCTCTCTCTCTCTCTCTCTCTCTCTCTCTCTCTCTCTCTCTCTCTCTCTCTCTCTCTCTCTCTCTCTCTCTCTCTCTCTCTCTCTCTCTCTCTCTCTCTCTCTCTCTCTCTCTCTCTCTCTCTCTCTCTCTCTCTCTCTCTCTCTCTCTCTCTCTCTCTCTCTCTCTCTCTCTCTCTCTCTCTCTCTCTCTCTCTCTCTCTCTCTCTCTCTCTCTCTCTCTCTCTCTCTCTCTCTCTCTCTCTCTCTCTCTCTCTCTCTCTCTCTCTCTCTCTCTCTCTCTCTCTCTCTCTCTCTCTCTCTCTCTCTCTCTCTCTCTCTCTCTCTCTCTCTCTCTCTCTCTCTCTCTCTCTCTCTCTCTCTCTCTCTCTCTCTCTCTCTCTCTCTCTCTCTCTCTCTCTCTCTCTCTCTCTCTCTCTCTCTCTCTCTCTCTCTCTCTCTCTCTCTCTCTCTCTCTCTCTCTCTCTCTCTCTCTCTCTCTCTCTCTCTCTCTCTCTCTCTCTCTCTCTCTCTCTCTCTCTCTCTCTCTCTCTCTCTCTCTCTCTCTCTCTCTCTCTCTCTCTCTCTCTCTCTCTCTCTCTCTCTCTCTCTCTCTCTCTCTCTCTCTCTCTCTCTCTCTCTCTCTCTCTCTCTCTCTCTCTCTCTCTCTCTCTCTCTCTCTCTCTCTCTCTCTCTCTCTCTCTCTCTCTCTCTCTCTCTCTCTCTCTCTCTCTCTCTCTCTCTCTCTCTCTCTCTCTCTCTCTCTCTCTCTCTCTCTCTCTCTCTCTCTCTCTCTCTCTCTCTCTCTCTCTCTCTCTCTCTCTCTCTCTCTCTCTCTCTCTCTCTCTCTCTCTCTCTCTCTCTCTCTCTCTCTCTCTCTCTCTCTCTCTCTCTCTCTCTCTCTCTCTCTCTCTCTCTCTCTCTCTCTCTCTCTCTCTCTCTCTCTCTCTCTCTCTCTCTCTCTCTCTCTCTCTCTCTCTCTCTCTCTCTCTCTCTCTCTCTCTCTCTCTCTCTCTCTCTCTCTCTCTCTCTCTCTCTCTCTCTCTCTCTCTCTCTCTCTCTCTCTCTCTCTCTCTCTCTCTCTCTCTCTCTCTCTCTCTCTCTCTCTCTCTCTCTCTCTCTCTCTCTCTCTCTCTCTCTCTCTCTCTCTCTCTCTCTCTCTCTCTCTCTCTCTCTCTCTCTCAGGGCGATAGTGTGTTCTTTCTCCTGATTTATACTTCAGTTTTGGCGTTGGGATAAATATGAAGGCACTGAAGCAACATTTGGAATTTTCAATTTTTTTTTCTTTCTTCGGTGTGCACTGCAAGATATCTTTCATAATCTATATTCGTAGTAGCAAGAAGGCGTCTGAAGTGGTATTAATAATTGTCTACTACATTATCCGGGACATCTTACTAGTTACGTTTTTCCCTTCTTTTAACTTGTTTTCCTTCTTGTTACCAGTTATGATGCTTTGTTCCCTGGATTCGCCCCACCTGCCTGCCTCAATTACAATCTCGTCTTATTGCAACCTTGTCTACCCCCGCCCCCCTCGCGCCACTAAGGAAGCCAGCTCGAGGCAACAGCACCAGCAATGTGACGAAGGCGGGAGGTATTTTTCTCGGACATCCCCGACACGGTTGGTCTCCTTACGACGTCATGCTTTGCTGGACACTGCCTGGAGCCTGAAGGAGGAGGAAGAGGAGTAGGAGGAGGAGCCGCCACTGCGATAGAGACTGAGTGAGCTCCGTGTTCGCTCGTTTCTGTTATCTGCCCGTCCATTTATTGCCGTGGCAGAAGAGAACTAATTAAATCATTGTTAGTTAATGCCAGATCACTGCACCTTTGAGAGGCTAATAGTGACGGAAATTTGGGGAAGATTCATGTGGATATGCGTGCTTAAATCTACGTGTTGTTAATTATGTTTGAGTGTTTTTTTAGCATTTTTATTGATCTTGTTTGATCGATAAGTGAAAAACAAAGAGACAGACAGACATAGAGATATAGAAAGAAACTCTCCCTCCGCATACATATAAACCAACAGATAGAGAAACAGATTAAGAATGACGAAGACAGACAGGACCAACCTATGAGATGAAGAGAGAGAGAGAGAGAGAGAGAGAGAGAGACAGGCAAGGAGGGAGGAATGAAACCGAAACCAACCAGTTTGCCCACGTCATGCTTGTACGTACACTCCTTTTTATAAATATTCCAATGAGGTGAGTGAATTATCAACATCTCCGGCTCACTCCTCCACCTCTCCGTCTCTCTCTTCCCCCATCCCTCCGAGGCGACGAGAGTAAGTAAACCCCAAGACAAGCCAAGACGGTGATCAAGTGAAGCTGTGCCGCGGCTAGCCATGGTCATGCACGGCTCTCCTTCCTGCATCCCCGCTCTCTCATCCAGACCTCATCTCTCCCTGTTCTCTCCGTGTCTTTCCCACTGTTACCTTCCCCCTCCATCACTATAGTTACCATTACTCTATTAGTTCAATTCACTACCCTTGTCTTTCCCACTCTTACTCTCCCCTCCTCTATTATAGTTGCCATTGCTGTATTAGTTCAATTTAGCCTCACTCTTATCTCTCTCTCTCTCTCTTATTTTTTCCTTCTTTTTCCTCGTCTTCTTCCTCCTCCTTTATTTTTTCTTCTTCTCTTCCTAACTTTCATAGATGTTTTTAATCTATTCTTCATCTCTTTCGTGTCTCTCGTATTTTTTTTTCATTATTTCTCTCTCTCCTCCTCTTCCTCCTCCTATCTTCTCTATTTTTTTCCCATTCCCTTTTCTTCCTTTTCTTCTCTTTCTTGCTTATCTGTCCATCCATCTATTATTCATCCTCTCTCCATTGCACATTTCCCAGTCTTTCTTATTCCTTTCCTTCTCATCTTCCTCATCTTTACCACTTCTCCTTTTTCTCTTTCTCCTCCATCCTTATTTTCTTACTTCTCTTCCATTTATGTATCCACTCCCTCTCATTCTTCCTAATTAAATCTTCATTCCTTCCCTGCCTCTTTCTCCATCTTTCCTCACCCTTCTCTTCTTCCCCCAACCTCCATCTCCTATTTCCCTCCCCCCTCCTTCTTCATCCTCCTTTTCCTTCTTACCAGTCTCCGTCCTTACCTGAGCCAGCACCTCCCGCGTGATGTATCGTGACTCGTGGGATGCTATGAAAGGGTTTGTTCAGTGTTAAAAAGTCTTCACAAATATCGTATGTGTTTACTAAGTGGATGTCTTCCTAGATGGGTTTTTGTGTTTCGTCTGTGTCTACGAAAGGATGTACGTACTGTGGTAGGTGAAGTTATTGTTATATCTTATTGTAATTGTTTGGGATATTTTTGTTGTTTTATCGATTTTAGGAGTTGTGTTAGTTGATTTCTTATTCTGTCTGTCTGTCCGTGTCTGTCTTTGTCTTTCTGTCTCTGTTTCTTTGTCTGTTTCTCTGTCTCTGTCTCGCTGTGTCTCTCTGTCTCTCTTTGTTTTTTTCTGTTTCTGTTTCTCTCTCTCTCTCTCTCTCTCTCTCTCTCTCTCTCTCTCTCTCTCTCTCTCTCTCTCTCTCTCTCTCTCTCTCTCTCTCTCTCTCTCTCTCTCTCTCTCTCTCTCTCTCTCTCTCTCTCTCTCTCTCTTTCTGTGTGTGTGTGTGTGTGTGTGTGTGTGTGTGTGTGTGTGTGTGTGTGTGTGTGTGTGTGTGTGTATGTGTGTGTGTGTTTATGCCCTTCACATTTAATAATTTATCTATGCAATGCTAATTTTAATGTTTATATACTTCCTTTCCTAATCCTCTCTCTTCTCTATGTCAGTACTTGATCTGCCTCCAAATCACAATGATATCACAACGTAGCTACTCATGAAACAGCAGCATATTTCGCTTGACTAATGCATTGAAAGTACGACCGCAGAGATGACAATTCCATTCACATACAGAAGGGCCAATCTAACCACTCAGACACTGAATACTAGCACGGGACAACAGTGACATCATTATAAGCAGGAGACTGATCGTGCTGTTGACGGGATAAAGAGAACAAACTACGAGTACAGGTGGATACTGGAGAGCAAGATTAATGTGTGTACTCTGAAGCAAGGTGTGTGTGTGTGTGTGTGTGTGTGTGTGTGTGTGTGTGTGTGTGTGTGTGTGTGTGTGTGTGTGTGTGTGTGTGTGTGTGTGTGTGTGCGATTTGCACCATCAGTTTACAAGGAGGAAGAGAGAGAGAGAGAGAGAGAGAGAGAGAGAGAGAGAGAGAGAGAGAGAGAGAGAGAGAGAGAGAGAGAGAGAGAAGTGAAGTGACAGAAAAAGTGACAGAGGGAGAGAAAGATAGATAAACGGACAGACAGAGACAGAAGACAGACAGACGGAGACAGCAAAGAACAAAGGAGGGAGGCAGCACTGCGGGGAGAGTCGAGGCGTCATGCACGGGGGGATCACACGGAGGTGGTGGTGGCTGGGGTGTCATGCAAGACTGACCGCCAGGGACAGTGGCCAACCAGCGCCTGACCACACTCGCCGCACTTGACTGACAACCCGAGTCCATGCACTGACACACACACCTTGGCCTCCCTCCCTTGCACCCTCCCGCTCTCCTTCCCCCGGCCAAACTCCCACCACCACTCCTGCTATCACTGCCATCAACCTTTGCCGTTTAGATCTCCACTGCTACTGCAACGCTTACCCGTATTCGGAGACTCCTTCCCCTCTCACTGCATTTTTCCAAGGCCACAGAGACAACTAGTCGGGTTTTCAAGACAGTTTCTCCTTTTGATAAACTAGAAATCTTGCCAATCTATCACCAGATCCATGAAAATATCCTTAAAAAATACGAGTATCTTCAACTAGAGCCGTTGGAAAGCAGTGATGGTGTGAGAGCAAAGCGTTTCAGAATACAAGTCTAAGTCTCACCACCACTACCACTATCACCGCCACTACCACCATCGTCACCGCTACTAATACTAATAGGAGTTTAGTAGGATCGATCCATATATGTTATCTTTTTCTACTTATTTCAGTTATTATTGTCTTTTACCCGGCTGCCTGTGCTGTCTTGCTGCTATCACACACACAAACACGCACACACACACACACACACACACACACACACACACACACACACACACACACACACACACACACACACACACACACACACACACACACACACAGAGAGAGAGAGAGAGAGACTCATTGCGTGCCGTACCTCAGAGATATTGTCACGTTTTCAGCTCTCTTGCATGTGATTCATCTTATCTCTCATTCCCTTTGCAGTCACTCAGTCGTTTACTCTCCCTTTGAACAATCCGTCATTCGCTCTCCCTCCTATTCACGCTCTCGTACTGAAATCTCGCTTGTCACTCTCGCCTCGTAGAGTGATTAACTACAGCATGCACACACACACTCATACACAGTCCGCAGTGCTCCTCGCCTCGCAGGATTAGTGGGTCATGTGCATGGCGTTATAATGTTCAGTGTACAGCTCATGTGTGTTTGTGATTTGCGATGTAAAGGAAAGTGATGAAAGAGAGGCAGATAAAAACATGGAACTATGAGGATTTTTCGTTTGGATAGTGATGGGAGTAAAAATGTGTATTATTCGTGGTCCTTCTAACGTAAATCCTTTTGTCACCACGGTTCTTTTAGTCTGCTTGTGCTGATGAAAGCTGCCATGGTTGGTGATCCTTCAAGGTCAAGGAAATGCATACCGCTTGCTTCTGCTCTTTCTTGTCCGGTGAGGTTCCTTCAGCCTTCACTTCCTCTCGCCTTCACCAGCCACGACTGTCACCACACAGGCACTGATGCGTCCTTCACCACCACCACCACCAACACCAACACCACCATTACCCTCAGCCGGCCTCCAATACATCCTCTACCACACCTACAACCTCCACCACATCCTCCACCACTACTAATATCCTCCTTCACTTCCTCCAGCCTCCATTACACCTTCTACCACTATATCTTCCACCACACAGCCTCTATCGGTAGTAACATTCTCCCCTTCTTAACTCCCACCCTCCACCACATTCTCTATCATCACCACATGCAGCCTCCATCACCACTCACGTCCTCCAACAGCGCCACATGCTTCACCATCTGCATCCTGCGTCAGCCTCCTTCAGTATCTTGTCATGGTTGAGAATGTGTCCGAGGGAGATCCAGCGGGTGTGAAGGTCATTACAGGACATGCAACTCCCTTTCCTCGAGGCCTTGTACGCTGGCATCTGTGTCCCCCTCCCCTCATGTTCCCTTCTTCCTCCTCGTCACCGTCCTTGCTTAAAGTAATACCTTCGACACTTATATATTCAAACTGCGATATATTTTAACACTCTTCTCTCTGGTTAACATTATTTTTTTCATATTTTTTGTACTGGTTGAGTTGAATGAGTCGTAGTTATTTAGTAACACGGTGAGGTGTTCTAGAAATCTGGTTTACTTGACTTTTCATTCTTCTTTTTTTCATATTTGAGCTAAATGAGCGATGGCTATTTGACTTATTTTATGGATGGTGCTTGAAATCTGGATAACTTTTCATATTTCTTATAGTTGATAATTTTTTTTCTAAATGCGACGTCGATTTTTCAATTATATAGTGTTATGGTCTTCTAAAAATCAGTTTCTTTTCTTTATTGTTTGAGAGAAGGAAAATCACCAATATCCCTTTACATTAGTTTAGTTCGACAAACCTTAAATACTTGGATGATATTGTAAAGATCAATTCCAAATAGAGAAAATAACTAACTTGGCATTTCTTACTTTTGTATTTGTTAAATGAAACCCATTCGTATGTGTTATATTGTAGGATTGTCTTTTAAAAACTCTAATTAGCTCGTTTTTTATGTCTCTCTAAATGAAACGTAATTATTTGCATTATATTGTCGGGTGATACTAGATGCTTTTGTGCTTCAAGTTAATCACCCATCCTGGCAGGTGTCCTTTCTCAGTGAGCCTCGGTGGTCGGTGAGTTTTCTCTCCTCACGCTCGAGTATTAATGTCAAGCCTCGCCAGCCTCGGTGTCCGGTCGTCGCGCAAGAGTTACTGTCTCAAGGAAGTCACACAGCTTCCCTCGCTCCCCTTCCTTCCTTCAGACGTACATTGCTGGGGTGTGGGTGTTATTTGGTCACTCTCGGTAACGTGTGCGGGCGTGCGTGTGTTAGTGCTTGTGTGTGTGTGTGTGTGTGTGTGTGTGTGTGTGTGTGTGTGTGTGTGTGTGTGTGTGTGTGAGCGTTTCTGCCTGGGCTACATTTGTTTGTGATTTTGTGCCTGCCCATTATTCAGAGAGAGAGAGAGAGAGAGAGAGAGAGAGAGAGAGAGAGAGAGAGAGAGAGAGAGAGAGAGAGAGACACAGCGATGACACACACACACACACACACACACACACACACACACACACACACACACACACACACACACACACACACACACACACACACACACACACACACACACACACACACACACACACACACACACACACACACACACACACACACACACACACACACACACACACACACACACACACACACACACACACACACACACACACACACACACACACACACACACACACACACACACATGAAAACAAACCACTGACGAGTCCCTCATGTGGCGCCTCGTCCGCTGACCAGCGCACGACCGCAGCTGCAGAAAATAAGCCGCACTTTTTTGATGACTTAAGACTTGGCTGGTCATGTGTTCCCTTCGCTCATCAGGCCCCGCCATCCCCGGCCAACACCTCCCACTCCAGACTCCGTGCTGCCGTTTTTCTCTTGTGTTATTTTCTCTCTTATCACACTGATGAGCTGGAGTCGTGAATTCTGCCTCGATTTTGCGGTGTCGGTGGAGCACGGTGGCTTGGTGTTGCTTGCTTCGTGGGCCAGACTCAGAGGCTTAATTGGACGGCTCAGCTCTTTTTTTCCCTACTTATTTTTTTCCTAAATCTGACCTACACAGTAATATATTTTTCCTCAGTTCATTTAGAAATTTCCTCTTTTGAAATCTGTGCAGCCATGCTTAGCGTCACATTGCAATTCTCTAATGGGCTTCAGCCTCTGAGCATCGCCTGGCGGATCACAAGTCTGGCTCAGGTTCGCGGCAGCAGGAGGAGGTTTACCCATGCGGTGTAAAAGATGGTCATCAGAGAAGCCCGTCAGGCTCACGTCCGGTGGTGGGGAGACGGACGAGCTGGGACTCATGTGATGGTTCCGCCTCCCATGATCTCCGTGTTGGGCGTGCCGATGAAGTCACTGTGCTGCTGCGGGCGTTACATGTGTTACCTGTCCGTGCGTTACCGCTTAATGATTAGTACAGTAAACTAGTATAAGCAGCTTGTTATTGTAACGCTGCTGTCTGTGTATTAGAGTGTCGTGTTATTGAGATCAAGTCGTGCAGGAGCGTGAGGTATTGTTCTCTTCCCTGTGTTGTGATAGGCTTGTTTGCTGCCACCACTTGACTTTTATTCCATGCAGTCCAGGTGCTCAATCTCGTGCTATTTTTGGTGCTTGCTTTTAGGGCATCCGGCGTCAACGGTTGCTATGTCTACCCGATACACGGCGCTCGTTCACTGGTTTCTCTTTTGTACAAACTTTTAAATCTGGCCGTGTTCAGGAATTCAATGCACGTAATATTTTATTCTCGGAACGCTGACGAATTTGACGGAGGGTATCGGACAAAAAATGCATAAACTTGCATCGTGGCAGACGACTCGGGTCATTACTGAAGCGCGGATGAGAAGCCTCTGGGCCTTGAGGCAGCCTCACCGCCACAGACAAACTGGCTCTTCCGCAAAAACCCAAACTGTATATCCGTCAGAATACAGAATGCTAATATGCACCTGGCCGGGCATCCTTAGCTAATTAGCTACTTGCACTGCTTAAATTGAACCCAAAATTACCTGCTTCATGGACGACAGGGGGAAAAAATTACAATGCGACTTTAGCGTTGGCTGGTGTTCAGTATATTATCTCGCCGTATTCATAAGGCGGTGATGCTAGGTTGGCAAGGGATTGCCAGCTCCCTCCCGCAGCAACCTGTCCAGCCCGCCGGACCCTTTAACGCTGTCAGGTATTGATAAGCCCCCTCCGACTCACCGGTTTCCCGCCAGATAAAAATTATTGATTGCATGGCATTCCCTGTCCCCTCTCCCCCTCCTCACTATTCTCCCTTCCTCTCCTTCCCCTTCACCATTCAGTACGTAGTGGGGATGCCAGTCAGCATTGGGCTTTGTTGTTGTTGTTGTTGTTGTTGTTGTGTTGTTGTTGTTGTTGTTGTTGTTGTTATTGTTGCATTAATTGTGGTTGTTATGGTCAGTGCTTTTGTTGTTGCTATTTTTTTCTCACAATCAGCTAAGTTACAATTTTTTTTTTTTAACCTCAGTAGCAGTACTATTGTTATTATTGCTATCACTATAACTACCATTACTATAACTACTACTAACACCACCACTTCTACTACTACTACTACTAACACCACCACTTTTACTACTACTACTACTACTACTACTACTACTACTACTACTACTACCAACACCAATACAACTACCACTAACACCACCACCGAATACTACCACCACCACCACCACCACCATCACCACCCCTATTCTCATCATTAAAAAAAAATAATCACCAGAAATTATTACCACAAGGTTAAGAGATAACTTCAAAAATCTGAGTCCTTTTTAACATAAATTTGTGCAGCAAGACTGGATGGATTCTTTGCTACGTGACTTGAAGGGTCTAAGAGAGAGAGAGAGAGAGAGAGAGAGAGAGAGAGAGAGAGAGAGAGAGAGAGAGAGAGAGAGAGAGAGAATCGGGTCTTCATGAGGAGGTTGCCCGTGGCGGTTGTTATTTATTTGTTTAATAGGAAGACAAGAACGACGTCTGGGCATGTGAGGGACGCGAGTGTCGAATACTAACGAGAAGGGGAATGAAGGGCCTAAAGTGGCTGTGCTTGTGTGTGGTAAAAGGTCTGTATGTGTGTGTGTGTGTGTGTGTGTGTGTGTGTGTGTGTGTGCTTGTGTGGTAAAAGGTCTGTGTGTGTGTGTGTGTGTGTGTGTGTGTGTGTGTGTGTGTGTGTGTGTGTGTGTGTGTGTGTTTGTGTGTAGGAAGAGTCCAGTGACCCTGGATTTTCACTATCCCACTTAATTTACCCACGCTCAAAAGAGAAAGGGAAAATAAGAGAGGAGAAATAAAGTGGAAAAAGAGACGGAGGAAGAAAAGGACCTGAGAGAGACGAACGAAAACTATATGTAAACACAAACACACACACACACACACACACACACACACACACACACACACACACACACACACACCATACCGGACTCTAAAGAAAGAAAAAAAAACGGTAAAAAACGAGACCAGTGCGTGAAGGAAGAGACGGTGGTCGAAAACGGACACGGTGAGATGAAAACACCGGCAGGAAGCTCCCTCGGGCGATAGCGTCCTCTGATATTTATGCTTCATTGTACCTCAAAATCAAGTTGCGGGCCGGATCGATTCCCCAAGCAACTTAATTAAGTCCCCCCTCTGTCCCTCGCTCCGCCAACCAGACAGTTGTAGTGGTCAGCGGAGGACCGATATTGCCAACTCGCGGTGACGGGTCAGTTGTTGCTTCCTCCTTAATTGCTGCATTTGCATTGCTGAAGGTGAGGTGCGATGCGGTGGCTACTGTTTTGTAAATATACTTTTCAAAGATTCATCTTGTTTTTCTCCCTAAATGTCAAGCTTGCATCAATTGTTTATAAATGCACCGAGGAAACTGAAGAAGAAAATCCCGGCTTTTTCTCTTCACTATTAATTTTCCTCTATTTTTAGTTTGTAACGTTAATATTTATGACAATTTATCTCCATGTTTTTTTATGTATATTTTTCTGATTATTCTACATTCCCTAACAGTCGATACTGATTTTTTTTTCATGATATAAATAAACAGCGTTACTTTTCCCATGCTTTAAATTTCGTCCCTTCGAGGCATCATGACAAGCGTTCAATAAACCATTAATTTCCTTCCAGCGCTGTATCTTCTGTAGTAGCAGCGGCAGCAGCAGCAGCAGCAGTGAGTGGACAGTAAAAGGGACGTGCGCATTACAGAAAGCATCAAGACAATCGTATCGTGAAGGGGAGGACCGTAAGGGCGAGCACACAGCAGCCAGGAATGCTTGACTGAACTCTGAGAATGTTGCCAATGATCTCAGCTCCCTTCCCCCTCCCCATGTCTGCCGGCGGTGACTGCTCGTGTTTGTTTGCATTACGGTCTAGGTACGACTGGCGGTGTCCCTGACGGAGATGTAGGGTTGGCGGGGCGAGGCGAGACGAGGCGAGGGTGTGCTCTATTTTCCACTGTTGCCTTCCTCGCTAAGTGACAGCATGTGCACGCGTGTGAATTGCTTTCCATTAACGAACTCTGAAACCTGAAACTTTATGCAGCTTGCAGATTATTGTGGCGTGGGGAGGTGATTAAAAAAAGAGTTAGATCCCCTGTTAATCTTGATGTTATCTTGTTTTGTATTATTACCTGTTGTTGTTTTTTTTCTTCAATGGCTTTAGGTTTAGGAGGAGACGTGGTAGGAGCGAGGCAGGGGCGGGGCTGGCCTACCACACCTCTTATACTGCTGGTGCGCTAATAGGTGTGTTTGCAGGCGTCGGACGGCAGGTAATTAGGTTGGCTCGAGAAACTGCAGGGACCAGCAACCCGCAAATCATAGACTTGTACCTTCAAGACGGACAGTTCCATCCGTGCAGTGTCTGGAGGCTGTAGTGGCACACAACACCTCGGGCCGTGGACACGGTGAAGCAACTCCACTTCATTTGCCGGTCACCTGCACCTGGACGCTGGACACGGCAACGAATACCTAGAAACACGAATCTGGAGGAGGACGTTGATTTGGTGCTCACTATTTTTAGCCTCTTACTCACTATACGATTTCTAATAATTTTCCAAGTTACTGCAATATTTCCTATATCCAAAATTTAATTAGTGCACTCAAGAGCAAAGTTACTAGAAGAAAGACAGGTATATGGAAACACATGTACGCTCTGAGAGATGCGCCGCGATCTGATGCTGCAGCAAGGAGACAGAAATGACACGTTACAAGGTTGAGGAAAAAAAATATGTGAAGGTCCCCCAAGCCCCTTTATCATTACCTTGATCCGCGCGGTGGCTGGCGGGACGGAGGGCGGCGTGAGGCAGATTACAGGTGCTGCGGGGGACCGGATGGACCTGTTTATTATAGAAAGAAGCGAGGCGCGTCGGACTGCCTGTCTGCTTTGTTGGCTTTACGTAATACCAACAGCCAGGCTCATAATAAACAAGTTCGCGGCTCAGACCCAAAAGTCATGCGGAGTAGGACGCGAGAAAATAAACTACTAAAGTAAACACGCCTGAGCTGGATGCTGTAAAGGTAATAGTAACAGTGAAGAAAGTGATAATAGCAAAATGATAGTGAAATAAAGCCCTGGTAAATAGCTATGAACACTTGAGTCTGCTGGTGTAAAGATGAGGGGATTATCGTGTTACTTCATTAGCGGGATTATATAAAACCCTGCTGGTGTTCTTATGAGGTGTTACGGAGGTGTTCGCTGAGTAACCTTGGAAATCTGGGCGTGGAAAAGCCTCGAGGGAAACGAATTAAGAATATCGTTTTTACAGTTATTATTTCTGATCCATGCCTTTCGTTCCGTATCATATTTCATCGCCACGCTTCACACGTAACACTCTCTCTTCTTTGGCATTCTCACATCTCACGCCCGCAAAACACAACACTCACTCGTCATATCCACCACTTGGCGTTCTCTTTTTCTGTACTGGGGCACATTTTACCTCGAGATTTGTGTACGATTAGCCCGTTTTATTGGCATTAGGGGTGTCTATGAATGTCAGAAGATTAATGGCAACAGTTTTTACTATTTCAATCCCCACGTGAGTTACTGAAGCAGTATAAAATCACCAAATATTAACCAGATTGAATATGAAAACGTGTCTTAGTACTGCAAGGGTTAATCTTCTGATATCCATAGACCCTTCCTAATGTAAATAAAAATCGTCAAATCACACCAAAAACTCATGATAAAAATGCGTCCCAGTACTGAAGCGATTAAACTTCTTATCCTGCGTACCACTCTCCACCACACACTAGTCCTTCAACTACAATTGCGTACAGTATAACCACTATCAGCCAATATCACCCTCAGGACCCCACCACCACCACCATCACCGCCACAGCCACCACTACCACCACACCCCTGCCTCGGACCCTGGACTGGTCACCTGGCGGGCAAGATTACCTGGGTATTGGCCGCTTTAACTGATGTGATTTACCGGCCTAATTACCGGCATCCCTCGATTACCTGGTCACCTGCGGGCTATAATCTGATAATGCGTAGGTCCTCGCCTCTCTCGTTCCTGGCCGGCCTTCTCTTCTTACTTTATTCCTTCTCGTATTTCTGCTTTCTTGCTGAGTTTTCCTGAGTTTTTTTTTATGATTCAGTTCCTATATTATTCTTCATCCTTTCTTCTCTTCCTTGCTCTTTTCCTTGCATTTTATTTTACGAGTTACTTTCACTTTTGTTTCATTTATGTTTTTCTTCCTATTTTTGCTTTGATCTTTTTCGTGTATTCTTCCTTCCGATTTTCATTTTTTTTTCTAATTTCTCTTCCTCAGCTCCTTGTTTCGTCTTTCTTTCTTGTTATCATTCTTTTCTTTTTCTTATTTTTTTCATATCTTCATTTGTTTTTCACCTGCTTTTCTTCCTTTTCTTTTTTTTTCATGTTATTCTTGGTTGTACCCTCTTATGCCTTCTAGTTTCTCCTTTCTCGTCTAACTCCTTCAATCATTCCTTTATTTTTCTAGTCTTCATTTCCTCTCCTTCATTCTGGTCCGCTTCCATCACCTATTCATTCGTTTTTTTTTTTTCTTTCTTTTTCTCTCCATTCTCATCTTCTAATATTTCATCTTATCTTTTTCTTCATTCTTCTTTTCTTTCTTATTTCTTCGTCCATTTCTACTATTTTCTTTCTCCGTTCCCTCTCTCTTAACGATCGCTGTTTATCTTCCTTCCTTCTTTATCTCCTGTTCTTTCTTTCCTCTTTCCTTTCCTGTTCTGTTCTTTGAATTAGTTATCTCTCTTTCCTGGTTTCTCAAGTATATCTCCTCTTCTTTGAAAATGATGATGATGATAATGATAATATTAATGATAATAATATTAATGATAGTAAAAATACTACTACTACTAATAATAATAACAATAGTAGTAACAATAATGGTAATAATAATAATAATAATAATAATAATAATAATAATATTTACAATAATAATGATAATAATAGTAATAATAATAATGGTAATAATATGATAATGATAATAGTAGTAGTAGTAATGATAATAACAAAACCAATCATAATAATAATGATACTGATAATGATAATAATAATAATGTGTAATTATAATAACATTTATTAATGGGAGAAGAGCGACAGTGATTATACTGATGACACTATTATTATTATTATTATTAATGTAATTATTATTATTATTATCATTATTATTGTTATTATTATTATTATTATTATTATTATTATTATTATTATTACTATCATTATTATCATTATTATTATTACTATTATTATTATTATTATTACTGTTATTGTTATCATTATTACTATTGTTATTATTATTTTCATTATCATCACCATCATCATCATCATAATTGTCATTAACATCAGTATAGTGGTAACATTGCGAAGATGAAGATGATATGAAAAAAAGTACAGATAAAAACAAGAAAAGGAGACTAAATACTTTTTTCACCACTACAACCACCACACTCGTCAAAAAACAGAAGAAAACCACTTATAACTCTCCTTATTTCACACACACACACACACACACACACACACACACACACACACACACACACACACACACACACACACACACACACACACACACACACACACACACACACACACACACACACACACACACACACACTCAGACACACACACAGCCTACCTCGATCCCTTAATTAGCACACTGGGGCTTTTTGTATTAATTGAACCTTTATATATATTTTTGTTACCCTTGGCTGACTGTCCCTTCTTCATAACAAAAAAAAAAAACAATAAGAAAGGCGGAAGCACAAAAGCACAAGAGCCGTCACTACCACCACCACCACCACCACCACCACCACCAACCCAGCCAATATATCTAATCCTGGGAGAGAAGAGTGACCGATTCTCTCCTGGCTCAATTACTCCTCGTGCCCCTCCAACACAAATGGATCAGTGGCGTCGTTCATTATTACCTGTGGTCTCAATTACAGGTTAATGATACATGCACCGATGGGAGGATGGCAGGTGGCTAATTAATTGCACCCTTATTACCTACCTGTACACCATCCTGCCCACACTCACTCACTCTTCTCTCTCTCTCTCTCTCTCTCTCTCTCTCTCTCTCTCTCTCTCTCTCTCTCTCTCTCTCTCTCTCTCTCTCTCTCTCTCTCTCTCTCTCTCTCTCTCTCTCTCTCTCTCTCTCTCTCTCTCTCTCTTTTCCCTCTGCTCCTCACCCCTTCCCTTCGTAATTTATGTTACATTTTGTCCTTCCTCTCCCATGTACTTAGTTCTCTCTCTCTCTCTCTCTCTCTCTCTCTCTCTCTCTCTCTCTCTCTCTCTCTCTCTCTCTCTCTCTCTCTCTCTCTCTCTCTCTCTCTCTCTCTCTCTCTCTCTCTCTCTCTCTCTCTCTCTCTCTCTCTCTCTCTCTCTCTCTCTCTCTCTCTCTCTCTCTCTCTCTCTCTCTCTCTCTCTCTCTCTCTCTCTCTCTCTCTCTCTCTTTCTCATTTAGCTTCATCGTAACAGATAAAAAGTCAAGGAATTGCCGGCCCTGAATACCAAGAGACAGGTGAGCCGCGCAAGAAGTCAGGTGCTGATAGAAAAGTTGATAAACACACTGATACTTAGACGTGGACATAAAATAGATTCTGATCCGACAAGTACGAGGTGAGAGAGAGAGAGAGAGAGAGAGAGAGAGATGCTCAGAGGTTGAAAATATATAAAAATGTTGTTGTATATTGAATAATGCAATGTGGGAGACAAAAAAGTGTGTGATTCAGTTGGTTCGTGTGAGAGAGAGAGAGAGAGAGAGAGAGAGAGAGAGAGAGAGAGAGAGAGAGAGAGAGAGAGAGAGAGAGAGATTGGATGTTCGTGAGTAAAGGTGAGTAAGGCATTTAGTTACTCTATTTAATAAGTTTAGTTGATATTCAATGATGCAGAAATAGTCGGGAGTTTTTTTTTTTTTCTTCTGTATTATTAAAATCAATAAAATAGCTAAAAAAAAAAAATAGATATTCCTAGAGGAAAAAAAAAAATGTGAAATAATAAATAGTATAATTAGCATGTGCCTTTATTTATTTCATATTCAGTCTTTTCTTTAACTTATTTTTTTCATATCTTTTATTTTTCTTATGTGAACAAAGATAAAAAGAAAAGAAATTCGAATACATTAAAATGGAAAGGAGCGAGATTTGAACAGTGAATAAGGCAAGAGAGAGAGAGAGAGAGAGAGAGAGAGAGAGAGAGAGAGAGAGAGAGAGAGAGAGAGAGAGAGAGAGAGAGAGAGAGAGGAACGAAAGAAATGAAAGAAGGAAAAGAGGAAGAGAAAACTATGAATAGAAAAAATGGTAATAAATGGATCATCTGGAAAACCGGATATGGACTTAAGAGTTTCTGGTTCCTTCATTCCCTCCTTCTCTTCTGACCTTTCTTTCTCCCCCCATTCCCCCTTTTCTACCTCCCTCCTCCTTTTCCTTCCTTTATTGTCTGCCTCTCTTCTCACTTCCCTTTATCCTATCCAGTTTTTGTTTTTTTCCTTGCTTTTCGTTTTTTTTTTTCATCTTTCCTCCTTTTTCACCCTTTACAAATTACTTTTTTTTTATATTTATCGTATTTTTCCTCCTCTTTCCTGATTCTTTCGTTTCTCTCTTCCAGTTTCATTATATCTCCGTCCTCTTCATTTTCTTTTTGTTTTCCATTTTTAGCTTTTTCGTATCCTTCTACTTCATATGTTCCTCTTGTTTGTTTTGTTTACGTCCTTTTTATCATTTTCTTTTCTTTTACAATCTCTTTCCTACTTTCTTCTTTCTTCTTCCTTGTTTCCCCATCCTTCTTTTTTTTCATATACTATTGTTCTCGCTTCTTTTTTTCTATTCTCTTCCTTTTTTATTCTATTTCTCACATCTCCATTATATCTCTCTCCTTCTCCTTCCACTCTTCTTCCTCCACACACCTTCCTCTAGACTTTTCTCCACCCATTCCTCTCTTCCCATAACTGACCTACTCCATAAATAAAAGAGAAAAAGAAACTCCACATCCCTTTACCACCCTATACATGACCCGATCCTCACCCCATACACTCGACTCATCCTCACCTAGACTGCCCTTTCCCATTCCTTTCCAGTCCCCTTTCCCTTAACTCTTACCCACTCACCCCTCCGACTCCTTGACCTGGTCCCCTTGCACTCACTCCTAACCCCAAACCCTCTACACTCCCACCTCTCTCCCTTCCCCGTTCTCCCTTTCTCCTCCTTGACTCGTAACCCTTCCTGTTGAGCAAGCGAATGTAAGCAGTAGCCGGGCGAAGGGACAGGCGCTATAAATCGTGCGGAAGTGGCCGTAATAGTGTAAATCACCCTGGGACGTTGGGATTAATTCTGAGGCGCTGTGGTCGAGGCGTCGAGCGCTGGCAGGCTGTTGAAGGGCAAGATTTATGGAGCTTCAGGAGGCGTATGAGGGATGGCAGTGAAAAAAAATGAGGATTTCTAAATGCGGGATGAATAGCAGCAGCGGTGATGTTACTTGGATGGGTGTGTGGAGTGGGGTTGTGGTGTGAGAAGAAGGTTCGTGTCTGGATTTTGTGGGTTCTTGTGTGTGTTTGTGTTTGGATGCGGTGGTGGTGCTGGATGGGTGATGGGAGGGTAAAAATATAGGGTAAGTCATGTTATTTTGATATCTATTTTTTCATCTCTCTCTCTCTCTCTCTCTCTCTCTCTCTCTCTCTCTCTAGCGTCCATTCTTTTCACACGTTCTTTTTGTCCCACTTCCTCACTTTCTCGTCCCACTGTTTATCCCTGTATGAATAAAACACAAAAAAAGGGAAGCTTATTGTTTCATCGCAAGCAAAACTGTTCGCGTTATCAGAAAAAACTCCCCCCGAAAAAAGTACAAATCATATACTTCAACTCACACAGACAAATGCAAGACGTTGAACTTACACGAACGGTAGAAACGCATCGAGCTGCGGAGATGAGGCGAGGCGGTTCATCCTACACTTATGGGAGTCTGTCAGGACGCTTCTAGTGTGGCGACTCGCTTCCACGTAAACATGTCAGAGTCGTGAGTAATGTATTGCGTCAAGGAACTCTCACTCACTACCACGTGTTTGAGCTTCTTGTCTGTGTTTCCTGAATCGTTCCTTGTGAGACTGAACACCGTGGGGCCATGCGAGTAATAAATGTCTAGTGTTTTGTGTGTTATGGGTTTTACGGATATTTTGTGTTATTGGTACTAATGTTACTGGTTAAATATTAACATGTGTATTCTTATATCCTAAAAATATAGTGCGGAGACAAAATGATACTAAGAACGTGTCTCTTAGATCAGTGACTGTCAATCTGGGTGCTTGTTTTTTCAAAGGGTACCTGGAAATAATGGGATAAAAGGAGATACATGTCATGGCTTGAGTAATTTTAGGAAAAAAATGTATGTTGTGCAATCTGTAGGTAATTAATCGTCCAAGGTGGAAGGGTACATGGATTTCTCTTAAACTCTCGGAAAGATGCATGAACATTGAAAAGGTTGGGAACCACTGTCCTAGATTGTGTGTGCCAGGTTGCCAAGCGTTATGGTATCTGTAATATTCAAATGTTTGAATACCACTGTCTTCTTGCTCTAGGAAGCTGACCAGACATTCTTCTTTTTTCATATCAGATCTTTTAAAGTTATTGATATTGATAGTATATAGATAGTCATTTCATCTATTTGTTTATTCATATATATATATATATATATATATATATATATATATATATATATATATATATATATATATATATATATATATATTTATTTATTTATTTATTTATTTATTTATTCATTTATTTACCCTTTTAGAGTTGTAGCTTCTACACTCCATATTCAACCTCCTATAACACATTAGAAATAAAAAAAAAAAGAAAAAAAAAACTCCAAAGAGCACGTTGAGTGTGGCGGGTACTGTACTGGCAGGTCTGGCTGGCGTCATGTAACACTACCCAGTGGTCGTAACCTTGACGGATCTACCTGGAGGACTGCGGTATTGGGTTACTTGAAAGGAGGAAGAAATAGTAGGTTGTTTGAAAGGCTGGACCACGTATAGCTGAGCAGGTATTCATCACAGGACCAACCTAACTTAACCCACTAGAATCTATTTCGCAACGTTGAATAATATATCATTCAAAATTACAAGCCTCCTAATTGATAGGAAGCCTTAATTATCATATAGGCCCTTAGTCAGAAACACCTCTTTCTCTCACCAAGACTATTTTGAAAGATGGTTAGCTAGGTTCTCAAGAGTTTCTCCTGTTAATAATGTAGACGTTTCAATGTTGTAGAGGTATTTTGTTAATCTCTCACTAGAATATCCTTTGAAATCCGTGTATTGTCAACTGGAGTCTTTTTAATGTTGTGGAAGTGCGGTGCGTAAGTGTTTCAGGGTGTGGTCCATAGGCAGAAAGCAACAAAGGAAAAATATTGCTTGTTTACTTCACTAACTGACTGACTTATTTAACGCCTTCCGTACCGTGAGACGCTTGTGTATTCATTCTGGTTACTATATGGTGATTTTGTACACCTTCAGAAACTCATGTGAGGATTAAAATAGTGAAGATTCTGGCCAGTAATCTTCTGACCTCCATAGACCCTTCTTAATGTCAATAAAATGGTCTAATTGCATTCAAATCTCAAGGTAAAAATGTGCCCCAGTACTGAAGGGGTTAAGACAGCAATTGCAAGGCCATTCATTAAAGACATCCAGGATCGCGGAAAGTTCTGATATGCTTACTTGACTGACTGACTGGCTCACTCACAACAACAAGAACGAGACCATACAGCGATTATAGAATTTTGAAAAATGTGTTTGTGTGAAGGTACCCAGCATATTGTAAAGTTCTGATGTACACTGGATGGTCTGGGGAAGATAGATGCGTGTAAGGGCGTCGTCCACCGTGGCCTGTTGGCTCTTGACCTTCTCGGGGTTCCACCCATCGTCCTCCCCTGCGCTGCTCTGCCTTCCTATCACGCATCGCACAATTATGAAAGCATGGCGGTGCGCGTAATTGAGGCGAAGATCGATGGGTGCATTCAAATTATATCTGTTTATGTTTAGTCTAGATTTTGTTGTTCCTTTTCCAGCTGAGAAAAAGATGATGAATTAGGGCTTAGGGAAATTGGTAGAAGAATAGGGTGATGAACAGTAATAGTAGTAGTAGTAGTAGTAGTAGTAGTAGTAGTAGTAGTTTTTAGCATGAATTCTTTTTAAAAATTTGTCGTCTCTCGGTTATGGAATTAAAAAAGAAGGATGATATTTCTGATAACATTTACGCGTCGGCTTAACGTTATTCATGAAGCTTTGTTGTTTCGCTGTACAGGTCCGGAGTTTCGTTTCAGGTGACGCGAACCATTACCGGCTGAAGCTTCACACCTTTGAAACAACACGGGGAATGCCAAAAGTTTAAATGGTTTTATATTTTTTTGCCTTCCAAGCTGATTGTATTTATTTAATACGAGTAAAGTTTTCTTAAATTATATTCGCCAAACTCTGCAAATACAGAATGGGATTTTTCCTTCTGCCTCGGAATACAATAAGAGGATTTACGAAGTCCAGTGCGAAAGAAGAAATAAAATTATGGCGAATATCATGATAAGCAGAGGAGGGAAAAAAAGACGAAGAAGAATAGAAGACGATGAAGCGAGAGGGAAAGGGAACACAGAGTAATGAAAACACGAGAGATAGTGGGAGGGAGTGAAGGGAAAAGAGAGCAGGAGAAGGGAGAAACAAAGCAGGGAGCGGGGAGATAGGGAACCAGGGAGGAGGTGAAGAAGAGCCAGGGACTGATAGAGAGACAGTGTTTGTGAGCAACGATAAAAAGTGAGTAATAATAGAGCCGGTGGAAGGAAGAGTGAAGGAGGAAGAAGGGAACGTAAAGGGAGTGCAGTATGAGGAAGAGGAGAAGGAATGGAGAAAAATGATGATGAAGGAATAATAAATAAAGAGCGCAATAGTAATAATGATAAAAATAAGAAAGAGAGACACTTAGAGGGGAATGATAAACGGAAGAGAAAACAGTAAGAGAGAAAGGAAAGAGAAAAAAAATAGAAAAAAGATGATTACTCGTATCAAAGCACATCGAAATGGCACAAGACCCAACGACACAACACATTAATCTTACACACACACACACACACACACACACACACACACACACACACACACACACACACACACACACACGACTCTTGACATTGGACACCTCACCTCAGCACCGCACCGCACCACACCGACCTAACCGGTTTCTCACCCTTCATTTTCCGCCGAGGGGAGTGCAGGCTTGCTCACCCCTTGTGCATCACCACGCCAGGGCCCCACGTGACATTCCTTCAGGCCGAGACCGAACTCGCCAGTCTCAGGAACCCGGGAGGCAGTGGCGTAGGGAAGCAAACAAACAGAGGGAAGCGAAGGGAGGCCAAGGGAGTGAGGGGAGTAAAGGGACCGGGTCAAGGGGTCAGGGGAAGGAATGGTAGGGTGCCTGGGAGAGTAGTGAGAAGTAGTAGGTTTCTAGAGATGACCTGGGAGTGTGGGAGTGGTCTCGTGGTGTTTCATGGGTGTCTTGTGGGTTTTGGGGATGTGTAGGTTTTGCAGTGTTTAGGAATTACTGCACTGAGGCTGATAAAGGGCGTTTCAGTTTAAGAATACACAGGGAACATGTTTCCTTCGGTTCATAAGCCTTTTGTAGAAGTAAAGTGGCTTTACCTCTGACCTTAGACCTTAAGAAACGTTCTCGAGATTCTCAGAGTTGAAGAAAAGCAAAAGGATGTGTATTTGGTGGCCTCGTGTTTACTCAGGCGAGGAAAATAATGAGGTGAAATTTTCTCGAATAACTCGGATTTTGGAATGAAGTCCTTTAGATGCAGTGGAAAAAGTGTGGCTCAGACGTCTGGAAATGCGATTGATCTTTCCTCTCCCAATCATTATCAAAACCAGTTTCCTACCAAGTAAGATGACCAGAAATTCCAAAGACTAGTAACCGATCACTCGGAGACATACAAACTCCCATGCTATTTGTACTCAATGGCTGGGAACACAGGAGAGGCAATTTCCTTAATAGAACATAAGAGGTCAAAGAACGAGGCATTTGTGTATATATTACTGCTCCCTTAGTCTTCCCGTGAGGAGCGGTGGTCGCTGTCTCGGTGGGAAGTTTGTTTTCTTGTAATGTTTAGGTCCAGGACGAAGAGGAAGGCGGAGAGGGAAGGCTGACCCACCCCTTCACCCCGAACGTAACATGGGTAAACATCATAACAATCTAGGGTTACGGAACGCTGCGCCGAGGAACAGTGGGTGGTGGGCGGCAGAGGTACGCCCCTGGAGAGTGGGAGACTGTCTGGGAATACTGACTGTAGCTTGAGTGTAAGTGAAGGGGGGAAATGAAATGGCTGCACTACAGTAGATGGAGAAGGAAAGCTTGACTCAGAAAACGTTTTGCTATCTTCAACCAAGCTCTCAACATATTTACTCTGTCTTACCTTTCTATCTTGGGGCATATCAACTGCCACTGCTACTATTACTTTTACTACTAAGCCTGATGATAATATTGCTTTTGGTATTAGTGCTTAATTTTTTGTTGAATTAAAATCTAGCCAGCTAAGGGTTCTATAAAAAAAGAATTGAAACTTCGTTGGAGCTCGATGACATAAAAGGTTTGAGAATCCTTAAAAAAGAAAAGTTAGGAAGGTTTTACTGAAATGCGTATAGGAAGCGACTTAATTGAAGGAACGTGTGAGGAACTGTTTGACTAGAGGAATGTGATCGGGGACAGATTGAGTGATGGGACGTGGGGTTCGTGACTATCTCGACTGAAGATACTTGAAATGTGTGACTTGACTGAACCCATGTGATAAAAGTGAAAAGATACCTAATGATGGTTAATGTTACTGAAAGTTGTGCATATATAGAAAGAAAGATCATTGTAACAGTACCTTCAGGCCGGCGATAAAATAAGGCAAGCAATTTTCACCGCCAGAAGTGAGGAGCATCAGTTTTGCAGCCAGAGGGTTCACCTGCCTCTTAATAGCATCAGGGAAGTAAGTGGCGGCCTTTATGCCCTGACTTCTTATTCAGTGTGGAGTAAAACCGACACACGACAAGAGCTTGAGCATGTTTGTAAATGATGTGCAGCCATTCTTAGTCTGCTATTAAAAGTGAAAACCCGCCTTGCCAAGTATCGAGGCTTCATCTCTGTCTGCCTCGAGTCATAATTCATCTCCTGGCGTGACAGTGTTGCTCTTTTAGATATTTCAGGAGCACCGTGGCCCCGCCTGCTGACCAAACCCACCACCACAAGCTTGGCAACTGATTTAATCTACACTTCATATTCTGTTTTAAAACTCATATACCTCGAAGGACACATATAGAAATTATGATTAGTGGGTTTGTTTGTATGCAAGGATGTTACAGTGGGTTTGTGCTGAAGTTTTTCTCTCTTTTTCTTTTTCCCTCTTTCAAACTTCGTGGTCGTTTATGACTCATCAAATACCTTATAGATAATTCCTTTGGTGCCTTCATTAACCTCCTTAATACCATGACACGTTTTCATATTCATTCTGCTTACTATTTGGTGATCTTATACATCTTCAAAAACTTATGTAGGGCATTGAAATAGTGGAGACTCTGGCCATTAATCTCCTGACCTCCATAAAACCTTCCTAATGTCACTAAAATCGCCTAATCGCACTAAAAAAATCCAGGTAAAAATGCGTCCCAGTAATGAAGGGGTTAAAGCACTTGATACTTTTATATTAGCACATCGAATAACAAAGAGCTTCATTATTTTTTCCTATACAATGACTCACTTTTGACCCAACCCTAATTTACTCCTTAATTCACCAGATGATACCGATACATTGCATTGAATAATCGTCCTTTACATCTCACGAAAATAACTCCCAAGCTTGAAAAGTGACAAGAACACAGTAATGATAACCAGCATTCCTTAGACACCATCCTTTGTCCTCTTCTTCCATCCTCTCCATTCAAGCTTGAAGTAATGCGTAGAATCTCGGCTTCTGATGACGGGAGTTGAGTGGCGTTTAGGATGATAGTGCGATGGTGGCTATTTGGTGTGTTCCTAAGCGGCCTGAAGGAGAGGCAGCAATGGGCTAGAAGTCAGAGGAAAGGACTGTATGAGGCGACTATTTATAGAGACGGTCCGAGCGGCCAGTGAGGGTCTGAGGAGGGCAGGTAGGAGGGAGGTAGAAAGGTATGGGTGGAGAGGATGAGAGGATGGGGTGGGGGAAAGGCAGGAGGGAGAGACAGCGGAGAAAGAGTGAGCGCAAGGAAGAATGAGTGTGTGTGGGGTGGAGAGTCAGGAGGAAGGGAAGGGAGGGCTGAGGGAATCAGTGGCCATAATCACCAAGACATTTCTCATGTGACCGTGAGGCTAAAGCTTGTGTCTCTCAGTTAGCTACACTACGTACACATTTTTTGTTTCTTTCCTTTCTTGCTCGCTTGCTTGCTTGTGTGTGTGCGTGTGTGTGTGTGTGTGTGTGTGTGTGTGTGTGTGTGTGTGTGTGTGTGTGTGTGTGTGTGTGTCTGTGTGTTTGTTTGTGGTGTGTCTGATCACACACACACACACACACACACACACACACACACACACACACACACACACACACACACACACACACTTATTTATTTATTTATTTATTTTTTATTTTTTGCTGATGTAAAATCAGATTGAAATACGTTTTTTGTGTGTGTTTGAGATTGCTTTTGTCTTAAATTCAAGCTTATCGTAGTGGTTAATATGTTTTTCTTTTTTTCATTAGTCATTTCTTTAATCTAGTTTTTCTTATGTTGAAGCTAGATATTTTCGTGTGTGTGCGTGTGTGTGTGTGTGTGTGTGTGTGTGTGTGTGTGTGTGTGTGTGCATCTCTAACTTTTGCAAGCTAAGCTTGTGTAAGATCAAAGAATTCGTTGATTTCTCGTCGTCACTTCTGTTCAGTAGTGATGATAGTGGAGGCGGTGCAAAGTATTGAGAATGTGGTGTTGACTATGGTTATGGGAGTGGCAGTGATGGTGATGACGACAGTGGTGGTGATGGTGATGGTGACGGCGGTAATGGCCATGGCGGAAGAGGGTGTCAATTATGATGGTGGCGGTGGTTGTGATTGTGGCACTGATGGTGGGCCAGGAAGAGACTCATCCCTGAGGGTCGAGCAGGTGTCTGGGGACATGCGGGGCAACAGGTCACATTACCGCGTCCTCATGTCAGGCAGGGCGGCGGGCGGATGTTGTGTCACTGCGCTCGAGGGGCCCAATTACGGACCTCATACCTCAGCGTCCGTGGCGGTGGTTCGTGTTCAAACTGCGGTGGGGATGGATTGAGAAACAACAGACGATCATCCGTAACCTTTTCCTCGTTCCCAGCGTGACCACCGCCTCGCCCTGCCTCGCCTCACCCTGCCTCGTCTGCCGCACTACTCAAAGCGTTATGAGCGGCGGCACCGAGCTGGGTGTGTTTGTTTTGCCTGTGTGTGTTGCTGCTGGACTTGGCAGGGAGGCCAGACTTATGGGAGAAACACCCGCCCCGCCCACCCTGCCCCTTCTCGACCGCGCCACGCCCCAACCCACCCTGGCCAGGCAGACGGTGCCGTGCCAGCTGTCACTGCAAAACATTACTGTTTAAGTATGATTTCGCGTTTTTGAGGCGACACAGAAGCACTTGATTATTAGGGCGATAAATCTTTGATCTCGTCTCTTTTTAGTATCACATTACTTGGCAAGAGATAAAAAGGAATGCAAGCAGAGAACTCTGAAGGGGAAATATCTGTGACTCATCTTTAAAAAAGGGAACCTGGACATCCCAGGCCTTCCGCCTCTCAACCTTGTGGTCGAGAATCCTAGGCAGCTGCGGGTTGGTGGCGAACATCGGATGGGGCTCCTGGTGCTGGCACTGTCCACCTGGCCACTAGACCACCCAGAGATATGAACACGTCTATTCTTGGTAAGTACAACAAGGTCTCTTCACGGAGCGCCGGGCGACCGTGTAGCTGTCAAGCTTCGGTTGACCGCTTTTTGCCATCACACACTAAAGAAGACCTAAGGAAAGAATGAAGAAAGTTTTCATTGTGTTTTAGCGTGTATGAATGGAAGGAGAAGGATTTATGAAACAATAAGACTTCCCTGAAAGCTGTTACGTTCACCGGTTAAACGGGTAAGATTGGCATTGGTTTAACCGGTGAACGTAACAAAGCTAAAACTAGATTAAAGGTTCCTTGTTCTTATTCCTGGGGTGTACAGTTGTCTCTTCTATAACACAGCAACTTATTTCTTACGCCGAAGTTCCCCTCGCCGCCCACGCAAAGCGCCGTAACAACTCCCGTCGACATGCACAGAAAGAGGTTCGAGTTTCTACTTAAATATCTCGAGTGAGCGAGACATTCCTCGAGGTTGGAGGGTCCTCTTGCCCTCCTCCCACGACACTCCTGCTTCTCTACCTCCTCAGCCTCTCCCTCTTTGATGGGCTCTCTCCTCTTGACCCACAACATCCTCCACATGAAAGGAAGAGAATTCTGTGTTTCTACTTGTATACAGGATGGATCATGTTGCATTATATCTTTGCTATTATTCTACTTGACTGAAATATTCAAGAATCTATAGAAAGAGACAGACTAGTGATGTATTTTTTTTATATTTTCTATTTATTCATTTTTTATTTGCAGTGATGAATAGTTATTATTAATATTCTTTGTTTCATTTATTACACTGAAACTGAAGAAATATTCAGTGTGTGTGTGTGTGTGTGTGTGTGTGTGTGTGTGTGTGTGTGTGTGTGTGTGTGTGTGTGTAGACCAAGAAATCTAAGTGTCAATCGGATATTAGTTAGATTTCCAAAATACATACACCCTCCTACACATCCACTTACACACTCATCCTTTTTAAAACACACACACACACACACACACACACACACACACACACACACACACACACACACACACACACACACACACACACACACACACACACACACACACACACACACACACACACACACACACACACACACACACACACACACACACACACACACACACATATTAAAAATGAAACGAAACAAGTGTAACAAAATACTGATAAATGTAAAATAGAGCTACGGCAGTGTGTTTGGTTCCCGCCTTTGATGCAAGAACACAGAGGCTAATGCGAGGTTGGTCGCTTGTGACTTCGACACGGCCCGTGGTCAGGACTATTAGCACCGAGGGAGAAACTATTGAATTCTCTTTAACTCAAGGAAGCCGTGCCTCGCTTCAATAAGATTATTAGTCATTTATTTTCTTCTTCCTCGTTGCTCTAGCTTTAAACATGTTGCTATTTATAATAATGATGCATGCATGTATACTATTAGGCGGGCGGTGTTTTGTTCGTTTAGTGATTTTAAGACTCGCCCCTTATGTTTTATTCAAAAATGTTTTTTGACGGTGATTTTTTATTTCAGGCTTATCATTTGTGGTAACAGTTTTTCATGATAATTCCTTCAAATAGTTTTCATTTATTTCTTCATTTTATATTATGATTTTAATACATTTCTCGAATTTTTTTTCCTTGCTCCACACTCACGATATATAATTTTAAGATAGTAATCCACATTATTTCTTACTTCAGACATACGGTATATAATATAAAGATTTTTTTTTCTTGATTATTTCTTGCTCTAGATTTGTTATTTAAGAGTTTAAGATAGTCCCTCCTGTTATTTCCAAACCCAGACTCGTTTGATTGAACAAGGCAGTTTTTCTTCGCTCCAATTAGCCTGCATGAGGAACACTTGTCATAGGTAGCGAGTCACTGGCTTCCTCAAACTCAACTCCGTCGTCCACGTAAGGTGAGAAGAACAAATAATCATCCGACCAACTCTTAACCCACTATAAATTACCTGAAATATGTGATGTTGTTCCACAGACCCTTAAAAAAAAAAAAGAATAGTCAAGTCATATATCTTACGAGGCCCATAAAAAAACAGGTACGGAAAAAAAGACAAGGGAGAGAAACTTCGTGAGGTCAGTGCTGGCGGCCGAAGAGAGAGAGAGAGAGAGAGAGAGAGAGAATAGCGTAATGTTGTTTTTAGCACATCTGTCATTACCACGCCAGGCAGGTTTTTGTCCCGCGCGGTAATATTGTCAGGGAAGGTCGAGAGGAGGAGTGACGGGCGGCCTCTATTAATAGTCAGCAAAAGTGTGATGACAAATGCTGCCTCGTGATGAAAGGTGGCGAGTGACGAGGCTTTGCTGGGTGGGTGGCTCCTGAACGTTTGGGTGTGGGGAAAGACACACGATTTGAGGAGGAAAAGCGGAAGGGTGTAAAAGTAGTTTGGGAGATCTTTGTGTGTGTGTGTGTGTGTGTGTGTGTGTGTGTGTGTGTGTGTGTGTGTGTGTGTGTGTGTGTCAAGGTCTAGTAATGTGTTTTTAGAAGAGTAAGTGATATATTTATACAGAGTTAAAGTCTATCTCAATTGGTACTACAAATTTGTTTTTGGTAGTCCATTCGTTACACACACACACACACACACACACACACACACACACACACACACACACACACACACACACACACACACACACACACACACACGATGCACATTAATTAGAAGCACATTTTTTTTCACATGCTTCCCCCGAACCTTGAATATTTATCAGATTTTCTTAATACACTGTTGATAATGAATAATAACCAGACACAGACGTACATTTATTACACTTAAGTAGACGCCAGAAGAAAAAGATATAAACCAGACTAGACCATGCATATATTTTCCCTATACTTAGCAATATTTATTAATTCACTAACTAGCAGGCGTACGTCATGAGTAATTAGGCCAATTAATTGTCCGATCTCATTTCTTAAGCCGAGCTAATTGGTACTCGAGACGCGGCGGCGAGGTAATTACGTCGTTAATGAGTGTTGCGAAGCCTTGGCCAATCAGCGACTTCTTCTGCAGTGTTGGGCGACGTTGATTGGCCCGCCTTGGTTGTTCGGCAGAGGTGTTGTTGTTGTTATTGTCGTTGTTGTTGTTTTTGTTGTTGTTGTTGTTGTTGTTGTTGTTGTTGTTGTTGTTGTTGTTATTTATTGTTTTTATGGTGGTCGTTTTCGTTCTTGTTCTTCGTGATTCTTTCTTTCATATTCCAGTTTTTCTTGTCCTTGTTCTTGTTCTTTCTTTTCATCAGTTTTTTTCTTCCTTGCTTTCATGTGATGTTTTTGTTCTTATTGTTGTTGCTGATATTGCTGTTGTTGGTTGTGGTGGTGGTGGTGGTGTTGTTTTCTTTTGTAATGACTATGGTAGTAGCAGTTTTAATAGTAGCAATAGCAGAAGCAGCAGCAGCAGCAGCAGCAGCAACAACAGCAGCAGCAGTAGTAGTAGTAGTAGTAGTAGTAGTAGTAGTAGTAGTAGTAGTAGTAGCAGCAGCAGCAGCAGCAGTAGTAGTAGTAGTAGTAGTAGTAGTAGTAGTAGTAGGATAGTAGCAGCAGCAGCAGCAACAACAGCACAGTAGTAGCAACAGTAGTGTTCATCTGTTACCGCTAAACAACCTGCTACGCTTCATTAACCCATTGAGGCGTGTCTCCACAACGATGCTGCCTTTAATCATAGACATTATCAGGTGTTCCAGCAGGCGGCCATGTCCTCTCGCCAGTAACGAGCGGGAACAGCACGCAGCCAAACCATAACACGGACTCCTTAACATTACTTCCCTCCACTTGGATTTTTCCTCCGAATGAATAGAGAAGAAATTGAAGGTTACATTTTAAGGGAGGGAAGGGTTAAAAAAGGATGACGTTGAAGGGAATAGGTGGAAGA
>NC_059298.1:4033053-4043053 GCF_017591435.1 Portunus trituberculatus
TCTTCTCCCTTATCTCTTTCCTCCTCTCCCTCTCCCTCCTCTCTCGTCGGCCCTTCCTCCACCAGCCGCCACCTTCACTTCATCCTGTCTTGTTAAAGTTTTGATGCAACTACGCTCATACATCGCCAAAGTTTTACAAAGTGATTATTCTCTTACGCTTTTCTGAAGGAGTGACGTCAGCATTTTTTTTCTTTGGCAGATGTCTATTGTCTCTATCTTCACACACACACACACACACACACACACACACACACACACACACACACACACACACACACACACACAGTATAGCAAAAGGTCGTTGCATAATAAACCGTTAGACAACTAATTCAGGGCGCTTTGCATAATAGTTAGTGTTAATTTTTAGATCTGATAATTAATCTTGTGCATTTCTGGGTCTTTATTTCTTTCCTTTCTATCTCTTAACCAGCAACCATCCCAGCCATCCTCTTGACTTGACGCCTCTGTGATGTAAAACCTTCGGATAAAAAAGGAAAAAAAAGTCACTGAAACGCAGAATCATCGCGAAACTAAAATGACAAAATGCGACACGAGTCCGACGCGTGTGATACCTGCAGCAAAAAAAGAAAAAAGAAAGTGACCTGCTGCTGGCAACTGATGTCTGTATTGCATTACCCGAGGCTCGAGATTAGTTAAGGTCTGCTGTGCCCGGCGCCACCCACCACAGCCCTCCCACTCCCGCTAGTCACATGCACGCAGGCACCTTCTTGCGTCCCTCGCTGAGTCCGTGTCCTTGGGAAATGTTGGAAGAGAGTTACATGATGGAGTGGAGCAAGAAACAAATTGTAGTGTCTTATTCCTGACCCGGCTCTGGTATGGGGTATAGAGGAGAGTGGCGAGGTATAAGGAGGGGAAGGTACACAGTCAAGTTTTCAAGTTTGGGACGAAAGAACACGTAGGGGGAAAGTGAAGGGGGTGTGAAGGGACCGGTTGGGCAGGAGTGTGGACGGGCGGGGCAGGGTTATGAGTGGGCGGCTCAGGTGTCCTCAGCGACCCACTGCTGCCACACCCGAGCCACACACGTCCCGTCCGCCCTCGCCCGCAGGCCAGTCCAGTACTCACTCACACACGGGGACGTTTACCGGCTCCCGCACTCAAGGCAATACGCGTCATGACCTCACCTTTGACCGATGGGTTTTTTTTTCTTTGTGTGCGCTTGTGTGTGTGTGTGTGTGTGTGTGTGTGTGTGTGTGTGTGTGTGTGTGTGTGTGTGTGTGTGTGTGTGTGTGTGTGTGTGTGTGTGTGTGTATTCTACTAGTAGGTAAGCAGCTGCCATTAGTATGTGGCTGACATATGGTACCGGATAATGCATCATTTTATGTGCATCTCCATACCTTCACTGCAACATATTATTAAAAGAAATATACTTAACTCTTACCCAATACCTCCACCTGATCGTGGAGCTCGAAATACTCTTTCTTACTCTTGATAAACTCTAGTAACTTAATATCATCTGTTTCTCTAGTACACAGGAAGGCAAAGCACGCCACACTGTAGTTCTTGTGCCATTGGTTTAAGCGTCATGGTATGTTCACAGTTCCAGAGAGGCGTATTAACCGTCTGAGTAGCATGACCCGTTTCCATATTCATTTTGGTTTCTATTTGATGATTTTATTCAGCTTCCAAAAAATATGTGGGATTAAAATAGTGAAGACTGGCCATTGATCTTCTGACCTCTATAAACACTTCCTAATGTCAATAAAATCGTTTAATCGTACCCAAAACTGAAGATAAAAAATACCTCTCAGTATTGAAGGAGTTTAGACAGTTGAAGACCCCATCAAAACCAGTATTGACCAAAAGATTAGGAATTCTTACACTTTTACCTATTTATCTTCATTAAGAGAATCAGTTAAGCTGTTTATTTGTCTTTAATTGTCTCATTATTGTGTTGTATACATGGTCCAAGAGAGACACATCAAGACACCTACGTAACGACCTACAACTGACTAAGAGATAAGGAATGTCTAGATAATTACGTATTTAACCTTATTTGGAGCATTAGTTAAGCCTTATTATTATTTTTTTTTTTTTGCACATTCTATTAATATGTGCGTCTTTGTCCAGCTTCCTTCAGTTAATAAAGAAGTGTAGGTCAGGCACGGAAAGACCAAACAATCACCTTGACTGCACTTCCTTTTCTATCGCGCACGACTTTCCTTTCCTCCATCTCCCTTCAGACGTTAGGGACGCGCTGTCTGGCGTGAGGAGGGGGCTACAGACGGACGACTGGGGGGAGGGAAGAGGGACTGTCTACCTGTCTGTTCCTTCCTCCATAAATACAGCAAAAGGAGGGGGGAAGGGTGGGTGTGCTAGGGTGGGCGGCCATGGGTGGCGGGTGGGCGGGTGGTGTCGGTGTCCGGTTGGTGGCGTGCCCGAGGACCTGTGGCTTACCTGCCGACACCTGACACACCCGCTCGCCCGCCACGCTCCCTCCCTCCATCCCCCTTCCCTCCCTCTCCAGTCAGTGATGCCTCCATATATGGCCAAACTAATGTCGTCGTGACAGGGAGGGTCTGAAGGAAGGGAGAGGGAAGGCAGCTGAAGAGAAGGACAAGGACTTGCGGAAGAGAAGGATAAGGAAGGACTGAGGGAGGAGGAGTAAGAAGGGATATGTCAAGAGGGAAAGGGAAGACAGCTGAAGGGGAAGGATAAGGGCATTGAGGAAGAGAGGGATAGGAAGAGTTGCATGGCAGGAAGGGGAAAGGAATAGGGAGGGGATATGGAGAGGGGAAGATATGGTGGGAGCTCTAGAAGGAGAGAACAAGGAAGGATTAGAAGGGCAAGAATAAGAAACTGCACGGAAGAGACAGGAAGACATTTGTTCTGGCGGTATAAGGAAGGGATGTAGGAAGAAGATAGTGAAAAGGCGAGGAGGGGGAAAACAAGGGAATGGGGTGGACTAGATAGGGAGGGGATTTTGCACGGTCTGAAGCATGTAAAGGTAAGCCTAAAACCACGCTGGCTGAAGACCTGTCCTTGTAGCAACCATTAAATCTTGGCTTACCTGGACCCGTGACGGAGATGGCGGCGGCAGTGGCTCCTTCTGGTATATTACTTTCTTTACCTTAATATTACTAGACGAATTATTTTTCTTTTGTTTCTTATATTACTTAGTTAAGTGGGTCATGAAAATATCCTTTACTAACTTTAATATTCATCGATTCATCCTTCTTTGCATATCGTATGTTACATCTCATCAGGCTGAAAGAAAATGTTGTTTCCTAACTCTAATATTACTGATGTTTTTCTCATTAACTTTATTATTGTTCTCAGTCACTTGAACAAAAGAAATGATAATTTTGTCGATGCTTGTAACACTCTCACTGCAGCTGGGTGTGTGCCATGGACGATTGTGTTTTTGTTTCCTCACCTCCATCTTGCCTGGCCATAACTTTAGCAGGAAAATCAGTGAACAATGTAAGTCTCCTGAGGAACAAGATGAGCGGGGCTGTGACATTGCACACATCACCATAAACAAAGACTACTGAATGTTTTTTTTTTTTTTATATAGCTCTCTACACGTTGAAACCCTATAACTTATGCTGCCTAAGAGGCGTGACAGCGGCGGCTTGAGCGACAACACAAACACCTGAGTAGTCCCGGGGTCAGCTGCAAGGTGGGGCGACGCTGCTTGGGGCGTGACGGGGCAGGTTGTGTCGCAGAGGTGTCAGTTGGAAACAGCTGGTGTCGGGTGCCTCGCCGCGCTGGTCTGGCCACCCTCACCCTGCCTACACTCTTCCAGTGTCCCCTGTTGACGCCACCACCAACATTGCCACACGTTGCATAATGACCCGTCCCTCCGGCTCACGCGGCGCCACACCGGACCAGCTGGCTCCCGAGGGCGTGGTGGCCGACCTTTTTAGCACAGTGGTGGGCAGGGCGTCCGGAGAGGGTTAATTTTTATCTGTGTATACACTAACTTCCAAACACCTTTTTCTCTTTCTCTCTCTTCTTCGTTTAGGCAACTTTTTCTTTAGCTTTTGTTTAAATTCTTAACTATTCTATGTTATGGGACCTTTTTTTCCCTGTTCACTTTCTCTTCTAGTTAGTCTGCGTTTCTTTCTCCTATCTTCGTTTAAGCATGCTTTTCTTCTCTCTTTTTTTATTATTATTGTTTTTCTCTACTATTCATGTCGGTATCTGTCTTCATCTGCCTTTTCACTTTAATGACCTACCTTTATTCAATAAAGTGTCAAAGGGAGTTAGGGAAAAATGTTTACATTTCTTTGTTAAAAGGATCAATGTCTGCTTTGGTTTCTGATCTTATCTACATAGTGCGTCGAGTCTCAGGGAACCTCAGTGAGTCCCCATTGGCCATAAATCGCAAGAGGGACAGGTGTGGAGGTTATAGGCGTGGTCCTCCCATTACCATTACCTGCCATTCATTACGGTTCCATCACCGGAAACCCCGACGCCACACAGGGCGACACAAGGCCTCTCCTAAGAGCTATATCCCGTTTGAGGAGAGAAGGAGTCTCGACCATGCGCCGCCCTCGTCACTCTCCCCTCCTACTGTTACTCATTATAAAAGGTGAAACTTCCGCCGCTGACCGCTACCGACCGTTCACCCATCAGGCGACACCTTTGTTCCGCGGCTTTTAATTACACCAGGATTCGGACTATTTAAAGTATCACATTGTTCCAAGAGAATGAAGGTTGTTAAGTCTTCAAGAACACTTTGGTTACATTGTTTCTGTCATTCTATTGTGCCGTGCTGAGGTGTTGGGGGAGGGGGGAAGGGAGAGAGGGAAGGACAGTCAGTGAGTTTTGACATCCGACGCATTTTTGCCGCTGTTAGTTTGTATTCACTTGCATCTACAGTTCTCGCTGCATCATAGGTCATGCAAGACAAATGTGCAGTTTTTTTCTTCGCGCAAAACTGATACTCGCTTACAATCTTTGGCATTGTTCGCTGGAATCTATTTGTAGTTCATTGTCTCATTTTCTCACGAGCTGGATGAATCTCGGGCATCCTGTGGTGTCCTGCATGCACGCTCCGCCGCTTTTTCCCTGGAGAGTGATGAGAAGAGAGGGAGGAAAGAAGGGAGATGAGAGGAAGGGAGCGTTTGGAAGACAGAGGGAGGGTGGAAGAGAGGAAGGGGTTGTAATGGACGAACGAAGCTGCTTGGTTGATTGCTGTTCCCTGCATTACTTGTTGATAAGGCGGTCAATGATCTTCTTTCACTGCAATGCTCGACTTAATCTTTCTATTTATATATCATACAGAGACTGCCACCTGGAATCCAGACGACTTTTTGCAGCTCAGTCAGTTGATGTTCTTTCATATCTTTAATTGTTTCCGAGTGTTGCTATAACGTCGATGTTCTTATACCCATCACACTCTTTCATATCTTCCGTCCATACGCTCTCCATTCAGTGTTACTCAAATATCCACATACCCCACAAATTGGATCCATGAGTTGTGCTTTAGGTGCTCCTTATGTTGTGTGTTAGCGAAAACGAACCCATGAACCCAATCAAAAGGTTCAGATCTCCTTACCTGAACTACAGTACCATTTGCTTGGAGGGAAGTGGTATAGAATCGCACCCACATGCAAAATCCGAGGTGTGGGAACCAGGGACGCCTCTGACACTAAATATTAAGGGCACCAAGGAGCGTCGGAGCTTCAGACTGTGGTGGCAGGACCCTAAAATAATTATAGTGAGGGACGCGGAGTCTCGGAGGACGCGAGATACAGCAAGAGGGAGACTCCGCGGGGACTTGGACAATGGGGGGGGCTGAGGTAGGGAGGGGGTGTGGGCGTAATGCGTCGCTTCCCGGGGCGTGGAAATTACGCTAATGACACCCTCACCACGACACACACAGCGACCAGCGGTGGCGGGGGAGGCGACGGTGAAGAAAGCGCTACCGAGAGATTGCATACTGCCTCGTAGCGTTTCTGTGCTTGAATATTACCAATTGTAATTTCCATGCAAGTAGCGGCGCCGTAAGTGACAAGAGACGGAGATAACAATGCAGCGGGTGCTATGATTGTTTGGGTATTAAGTCATCAGTGTATCATTAGTCTCTGAAGTAAGTGTGCTGGAAGAGCTAAATGACGTGCACAAGGTCGAAATACACATCAATTATACCGTGAAGGGAATGATTTGTCAGGTACACGCCGGGGAGTGATTCGTCAGATCCTTACACCGCCACCACAACCTCTACCACCATCACCATCTTACCCACGCCCAAGTAGTGTGACCTTCAGCACACGATAAATATTATTCCAGGAACGCTAACCAGAGCAGCAATGTGTCTTCATATGGAGTAACGCAAACACCTGAACCTGATGCTTTGTCTGGCGTGGAGCGAAAACCAAGTGGCGTGAGTGAATCAGATTCAGCGCGTAGCATTTTGGGAAGCGAGTGTTTATATGAAGGGAATTAGATACCTCGTCTCGGCTCCACAGGTGGCCGCAGCAGGTGACAGGAGAGAGAGAGAGAGTGGGGGTGCACAGGTGTTCTGGCGACCGGGGGTGGCTGGTTCAGGAGGGCAGGTGCGGTGAACGTGCTGGCGACGGGCCACAGAGAGAAAGAATGAGTCAAATACTGTGGCCATCAAACAAAGAGAAAAAGCCTGTTACTCGTATCTCCACTTCACCAATGGAAAAGTCGCTCATCTGCAGTATATCGTGCACTTTTTTTACTCCTTCATCCGCCCACCCGCCTTCCCGCCCATCCTCTCGCCACCCGCCCGTCCCGCTCACCTTCCCGCCTGTCTCCTCTACGTCCAGAGATCTTCATGGACGGATGTTCGACAAAGACGAGTCGGGCGGGGCCTCAAGTCCACCACCAGAACCTGTGACGGAGAAATCTCGGTAAATTGGGGGCTTCCTCTTCCGTCCTGAGCAGCAGCAGCAGCAGCAGCATCCCCGCCACAAGGGTACAGGGAGAGGATGGGGTGTGGTGGTGGAAGGGGAGCAATTGGGGAGGAGTGGTAATGGCCGGGACCAGAGGGAGAGAAAGAGGGGGAGAAGGGAATAAATCTGAGACGGAAAGAAATACTGAGGACGAAGTGGAGGAAGAATAGGAATAGAATGAGAAATGCAGTTAGAGCTCTTAAGGTAACGGGAAAGATAGAGTAAAAAAAGACAAGTATGCTGCTGAGTCGATGAAATTGCGAAGTAAGGAATTCTAGAAATATTGAAGAAACTGAAGGAAGACAAAACAAGACTAACTTTTGATGATATAAACGAAAAAAAAAAGAAGACAAAATACAGTAAACATCCTTCATCCCTTCACTGATAAATCATTCTTTAATGCAACACATGAAATTAACTCAACCTTATCCCCCCCCCTCCGTGTCCCCTTTCCCCCATTCATTACTATTACACTATACATGATACATTGCTTAATAACTTGTAGAAACTAACCATTTTTCGCATTCACAGCCAGGAAGGAACCCTGGTAACTTTTATGAGCACGGTATCCTCTCATTTCGGGATCAGTAGTCTGGTCATACTACGGGTCCAGCTACAGCTCCGCACTTTACTGGCAGCTTATCGATTATCCCAGTGGTTAGTAGTAGTTAGCGGTAGTTTGTGGTTGGCAGCTGCTGGTTTTATATGCAGAGTTGGAGTGGGGTGGACCACTTTTTTCATGCAATTACCCAAGCATTCCCTGTTAATCTGGCTATTTTTGCACTGAAGCGATGAGGGTGTTATGATGGCAAGTCTGCGTATGGCATGACGGTGGCAGCGCAGCAAGCAAGCAGTGTCATGCGGCTGGCTGGGAGCAGGATGAGCAGGACGCTGATTTCTGGATTAAGGTCCGTATTTAGAAACGCTTTGCTCTCTCACCACGACAATTTTCCAAGGCCACATAGATGATTAGCAGGGTTTTCAAGAGTGTTTCTGCAGTTTATAATGTAGAAATCTTGTCGTTCTGCCTCTAGAACAGTAAAATATCTTAGAAAATTCGTGTAAACTTATATAAAGCCTTTCGAAATAATGGAGGTGAAGCGTAGAAGTGTTTGAGAAAGCGAGCTTAAGTCTAACCCCCGCAGTACATACGTACTGCACCTGGGGAAAGAAATAATGTTGGCGTGCCCTGTGTTCTTTATTCCCTGCAGTACCATGACATAATTTTCATATTTATTCTTCTTACTACTTGGTGATTTTATATAACCTCAGAAACTTACGTGGGTTATTAAAATAGTGAAGACTGTGGCGATAAATCCTTCCTAATGTAAATAAAATCGTCTAATCCAACCCAAAACTCATGGTAAAAATGCGTCCCAGTACTGAAGGGGTTAATCTGTGCATGCATGGATTATGTTTTAGGTGTTTCATATAGATGGAAGCTAGTTTTGTGGTTCCTAAGCTTATGTTTTGTTTTATTTGGTGAACGCTACTACTACTACTACTTCTCTCTCTCTCTCTCTCTCTCTCTCTCTCTCTCTCTCTCTCTCTCTCTCTCTCTCTCTCTCTCTCTCTCTCTGTCTCATTTCCCTTTTACGATCCCTGGATTAATGATTTATGAGGTTGTTGACGTAGTAGAATATTTATGATAGGTATAGAAATTGTCCCTGCTTATCGCCACGTCTATGTTTTCTAATCTAATCCCATTCTGTGCATCATGTGTTCTATACCGTGTACGTAGCGAGGCAGTGAAGGGGGAAATATTATCCACAGGTGACGCAGAGACAAGGGAACATGTGTGGTGTTAGGTACTTGTCAAGATAATGTGAATCTCTCGTGATGGTATAATAGTGGAGGAGTTTTGCATATTCTGTTCCCTTAAATCCAGAATATGTACAAAGCAGAGTGGAGGGAAGTTGTAAAGGAGCATGGGTGAGGGAGGTAATAGGACGTGTCAGGTTGTTTGTGATGTTTTTAGTGGTGATGATGTGATGGGAGGCCGTATGTAGCTTAATCTCTTCAACTATGACGTGTTTTCACATTCATTCTTATTACTATGTGGTGATTTTCATACAGCTTCAGAAACTTATGTTTGGATTAAAATAGTGAAGACTTGGCCTTTTCAGTACCATGACGCGTTTTCACATTCATTCTTATTACTATTTGGTAATTTGATGCAGCACCAGAAACTTATGACGGTTTTAAGGTAATAAAGACTTCCATAGACACTTCCTAACTTAAATAAAATTGTCTAATAATGCCCCAAAATTCATAGTGAAAATGCATCTTAGTACTGAAGGGAATAAAGCGTGACGTGATTCTTTTTTTTTTTTTTTTTTTTTTTAGTTGGTGTTTTAGTTGCTGTTAGTATATACACTGGCCTTCTCCATTTCCGCTGCCAGTCTCATTTCTTCATTAAACAATCCACCTCTCCTTGGCCCTCCCTGCCCCCCTTATTCCGCCGGGCCGTGAGTCATGACTTGCCTATTTACTCTTAACAAGGCGAGAGGATGCAGTGAGTGAATGTTTGAGCCGCTCCCCATCAGGCAAACACACTCGTGAGTGTTGAGAAAATTGTCGTGGGGTTTAATATAATGAATAAAAAAACGCTTATCATAAAGGAAACGATAAGTTAAAGGAAGAAAAAAAACAATAACTTAAACAAACACACTGAGAAAATGTTAACTTTACACTGATACTCCTAGCAAGGAAAGCAAAACAAGGCAAATAACTTCAACTAACGGATTGCTGAGAAGAGTATCCTGAGCTGAAAATACTGATGCACTCAACCACAACAAAATATACATACACATTTAAATTAGAGGGTAATATTGTAAAGTCTAGCGCGACAACCTGAAGGCGACGCATCACTGGAGGTGTAAATGATAAGAGAATGTTAAAGAGTAAAGAGAACTAAGGATGATACCAGAGAGGCGTCAGTGATGCGAATGGGAGGAGCGAAGAAGAGGAAAGAAAAGGTTACTTACTCCTGCAGGACTGAGTGGAGAGGCAAGGGCGAAAGGAATTTATGAACAGGACTTGATGCCTCAACGCCCACTATCCCCTGCACTTTATTTACGACACGTGTAACAATAGCCGGTCTATTATTCGTA
>NC_059298.1:4045553-4065553 GCF_017591435.1 Portunus trituberculatus
TCTTTTTCGAGAAGTGCTTTTAGTTAACTGCCTCGCCTGAACGTCTTGCAGTGTTGCGCTGGGGTGTGTTGAAGGCGTGTTGGGGAGGGTGTGTCTTGGTGTAGCAAAGTTTGACATCGTGGAAGACAGCTCATTCACACACCAACACCCAACATGCACAACCTCTCTCTCTCTCTCTCTCTCTCTCTCTCTCTCTCTCTCTCTCTCTCTCTCTCTCTCTCTCTCTCTCTCTCTCTCTCGCTCTCGTTCTTGCTCTCCTTCCCGCTCTGAGGCATACATACAAACAGACAAAGGGAAAGACAGACAGGTAGGGCAAGAAGTCACTGGAGTAGAGTCGATTAACCAAACTTTCTTTCTCCCGGTGAAGGCGACACTTGGCCATTTAGAGCTGAGGTCCAAAACGCAACCTGGGAGACACTAATCATCGAACTATTACCCCCACTCCCTCGACCCGCTGACCCCGCTCCCTCCTCGTCACAGCTGCCGCCAAGAGTTACCTCCCTACTCATGCAGGGAAAACGGCCTGAAGTTACACTCACTTGCTCTTCTTCTTAGTATCAATGTTGAGTCACTGATGGCCTGTCCGTGTGTGTGTGTGTGTGAGAGAGAGAGAGAGAGAGAGAGAGAGAGAGAGTGGTAAATTAGTTCGTTTGCTGTGCCTCGGAATATGTTAAGATGAACGTCAATTTGGTGTGTATTACTATATGAACTACTGTGTAAATGACTTACTTAAACTTTAATATCATTTCAGGAGAAAATACTACCACTACATCTTGATTATAGTCTCAACACACACACACACACACACACACACACACACACACACACACACACACACACACACACACACACACACACACACACACACACACACTTCAGAATTAATCAATTGAAAAAAAAAATCTTATCTATGATATTGATTACATGAACCTTAGTGTTACTCAGTGAAGAATGTATAATTAATTATCTTCCAATGTTGCTATTAACTTAAACAGGAAACTTTTATACCTCAATGGAATATGTTTGAAATTCCAGCTAAAATGACTTGATAAGAACAAAGGAGAGGTAACGAAAAGGGAAGAGTGTTACAGCAAGTGGTCTTGATATTCCTGACCTGAAGCACTCGTGAACTTTACCTTACAATCCGGCTCTGTATGATTCTCTTGTTTCTGCTCATCGGATCCATTAATTAATCCCTTTCATTACCAAGACGCATTTTTATCATTATTTTGGGGTATGATTAGGCGATTTTATTTGCATTAGGAAAGATCTATGAATGTCAGGAGATTAATGGCCAGAGTTTTCACTATTTTAATCCCCACATGAGTTTTTGAAGCTGTGTAAAATCTCCAAATAGTAACCAGAATGAATATGAAATATCGGCATTGTATACTAAAGGGGTTAATCAGTCAGTCATCCCTGGAGCATCTTATTATGTAAACGGGGGACCAACCAAGACTTACCAAGAAAGATTTGGAGAAAATAACCGCTAAACGCCACATTCAGTAAAGGAAATAGATAAAGCTGTCTAAAGAGGGCGTGGTGACTTTTGTTCCCGCTGCTGAAGGAGATCCGGTCAGGATTATAGTTCTACATTCACAACATCAGAGTCGGGTTTCATTTTTTTTTTTTTTTCATTTTCTTGACATGTTCCAGATATGGTTATCATTCCCATCTATTCGTACAACGTGAGTTTGGTTCCTGGTTTACTCTGATTTCCTCTTTTTTTTTTTTTTTTTTTACTATGAACGAGATTGCTGCTTTTTAACGCATCGTCTTTAATCACACCACTCTGCGACATTTCTTTTATTTTACTGACACGTTCAACATCATACTGGCTGAACATTTTGATAAACTATGTTCTTTCTTTTTTAAAGGGTTTGTGAAAAATTTGTACTGTGCTTCTAACACTTTCTTTGCTACAAACTTTTTATTTTTTTAAATCACCCACAACTTTCTGAGGTACTTGTTGATTTACGGTCTCTTGCATATTTATGTAATGCAGAAACAAGAATCTTTATTATTTTTTTTCATTTACACATGTTAATAGAATACTTTTCTCATTCTATTGAATACTAAAGGAAAACTATGATAGAAAAAAATGATATCATGAATCGTGATATAACGCAGTAAAAGACATTGTTAATACAGTTATGAGTGTTACTTTCGATCACTTTCATCGAGCATTGCTTTCATTGGATCACACACACACAAAACCTAACCCCAGACTCACCACCCACTGCACCACCATCTGTTAATAGCATTCAATTAATGTTGCAAACCATTACATAAAGCAGTTGATTAAGTTTATTAGTGCAAACATGAGTGCTTTTCTTTGCCATTTTTATTCAACGTTCGTTTTTATTTAATGATAAAGATAAAGCCTGACTTGAAAAATACAAACACATTATTCCACCACCACCACCACCACCTGGACACACCTACCCGCTATAAATTATTACATATTACACTTTACTCAAACAAACATAAATATATTACTTCAACTTTCATTCGAACGCAGATTTATTCGATCACCCACCACTGCGCCACTACCCTTAGGCACTGTTCCGCGGTGTCATTGCCCGATCACAACGTCAGCAGCTGCAGTGAGTGAATCGGTCCTGGTGCACAAAGTTCTAAGGTGCGTCGTGTCTACCCCCTCTCGACCTACATTCCTCCCTCGCCTGTGTGTTAATTGTCGCTCAGGTGCGGTACGGGACGGCGCCGACCGACCCCAACCTACCTCGTGGTATGGGGCGCTCTCTCATTTACTTTCCCAGAGAACTGTTGGAGTGGTGGCGTGAAGGGGCGGGAGGAGCTGTGAGGAGGGGTGTGTGGAGGGGTGACAAGAGCCGTCTGGAGGGATCAAAAGGGAGGGAGAGATCATAGGAAGTCTTGGGGAAGATGGAAGCTATGAGGAATATAGAAAAAGGAGGCATGGTGGATAAATCAATTCAGAGGAAACATGAGAAAATAAATGCAAGGTAAAGGATGTAATGTGTTTAGAACGCTTGCAAAAGGAAAAAATAAATAAAACTCAAAGATAATTCGTTCTTATGATCTTTGTGTATTGCCTTTTTGTTATGTGTATTGATATCTCTGTAATGTATTGCTTTTTATTATTATTATTATTATTATTATTATTATTATTATTATTATTATTATTATTATTATTATTACTATTATTATTGTTGTTGTTGTTATTGTTGTTATTATTATTATCATCATCATCATTATTTTTATTATTATTATTATTATTATTATTATTAGTAGTAGTAGTAGTAGTAGTAGTAGTAGTAGCAGTAGTAGTAGCATTATTTTATTATTATTATTATTATTATTATTATTATTTTTTTTTTTTTTATTATTGTCATATTATCAGTAGTAGTAATAGTAGTTCACGCTTACAGTTGAACACAATGCGGAGTCTTGTTTTGACGCCAGTAAACGTGAAACTAGAATAAGAATAAACATATCTCTGCTACGAAAGGTGTAAAAAATTATGGCACACAAAAATATAAAGAGTCAAGGAAAGTAAAAATGAATAAGTATCGTGTGTGTGTTTTTCTTTGGGTGATTTATTTAGAAAGTGCACATGTTGAGGGAAGCAACGCAAAGGTAACGAGAAAAAGTACCAATAATGAAGAAGAAGCGAAGGTAAGGAGGGACAGAGAAGGAACCAGACGTTAAAGATTTATTTAGACTTGTGTAGAAAATGCAAATGCTGAGGGAGGCAAAGTAAAAGAAAAAGGAGTAAATGTACCAATAATGAAGGCGAGACGAAAGTGAGGAGGAATGGAGATGAGACAAGAGGAGTGCGAGACAAGCTGAGGCGACGAAAATCTTGTCCACTTTCAGCGAGGGTGATTAATGGCTCCTAAAGATAAGTGTGGTGACCAAAAGGGGCGACACTCCTCCCAGACCTGCGCCTTGGAGTGTTTATGTAAATATTTCGTAGCGAGCATAACAGTATTGAAGATAAGTGTGAGGGCCAAAGTTTGTGCAGTCATGGGTATTAGTAACGGTGGCGGTGGCAGTGAGCGGGCCATGTAAACTTTGTCCCCTAGCGATAACTGGACCGAAGTTGGGGACACGAGGCGTCAGGTGTCCCCAACTCAGCCCAACAACCAGGGTAACTTGTTTATCTCGCCCACTGAGGCCTCGACCAGCCTCATATTATCGTCGCCACAACGTTTGCGGGGCCGCTATCGCCTGTGTTAAACTCCCTGCCGGCGGAATCGAAAGCAGCGACGTCCAAATTGTGTTTCTCAAAGTGGAGAGCAACGCGGGAGAGGGACTCACCGCCTCGCTGTGTCTGTGTCTCGCGGCCGATGTGACATGAGAATGAGTATATCGTAATGTGTTCGCTCACTGACTCCATGCGCTCTGGAAATGGACTGGTATCCGTAAAGGGAAACGGACCTTGTATCTCTTTGTTCCTAAAGATGTCTACGTGTACAGACCAATATCATTTCATGTGTTTCTTTCACGTGAATGAATATATATATATATATATATATATATATATATATATATATATATATATATATATATATATATATATATATATATATATATATATATTTTTTTTTTTTTTTTTTTTTTATGGATGACAGGAAAGGAGGAAAGATCAAAGATCATGTGACGTGGGAAAGTTGCGTGGAGATTGTTATTGGAAAGTATATGAAAGGTAACAGAACAATGGGATTTCAACTCAACTGTTTACAAAATAAGGAAACCGCTAATTCTAAAACTAATAATTTATTCTTTTTCTTTTCAAGCATACTTTTACAATACAAATATCAAATTGAATTGGATAAATAATCTCAAAATGTCACTGAAAAGTTACATTAGGAATTAATGAGCGATATAAAAAAAAAAGAAATGCCACACTCATTCCCAAATCTTCATCCACTTTTAGTCTAGCAGTAGGTGAAGAAGCAGACGTGGGGTCGTCGCTGGGCAGGTTCCTGGTGTCTGGTGGTCTCCCGACGCCAACTTATCAGGAAGTTAAAAAATCATTATCGGCAGACGAGTGGAAAATGTGTGTGGCAGATGTGCGAGACGGAGAGAGAGAGAGAGAGAGAGAGAGAGAGAGAGAGAGAGAGAGAGAGAGAGAGAGAGAGAGAGAGAGAGAGAGAGAGAGAGAGAGAGAGAGAGAGAGAGAGAGAGAGGAGTAGAGAGAGAGGAGGCAGTAGAAAAGGAAAACCGACTAAGGAAAGGGGAAAAAAATGGGAGAAAGCGAGAGAGTGAAGTGTGGGAAGGAGGGAATGGAGAGAAAATGGGTGTAAGAATAAGCGAGTTTAGCAGGAGACTGACGGAAGGGTGAAGGTCAGGGATGGAAAGTGGAGGGGGAATAAATGAGAGGAAATTAACAGAAGGAAGGGAGAAGACGAAATAAGGTTAAGGAAGGGGAGGAAGAAAGAAAGGAAGGAAGGAAGGAGGGACATGGTTTGAGTGAGTGAAGAAATGAGAGATAAAGAGAAAGGGAAAGAAGATGGAAAAGGAGAGAAGATGGGATGGTTGTTAGAGGAATGTTAATGGAAGGAAGGAACAAGAAGTCATTATCATTCATTTCTCTCTTCCCATGCCTGGAGGGAAAAATGAAAACATGTGAAAAAAAAAAAACTAATTGACACAAATAACACAAAACCCATAAAAAAAAGATAGGAAGAGAAAAGAAAACATTATAAACGAAATCAGATCACTAGCAGTAAAAGGAGTGGAGAGAGAGAGAGAGAGAGAGAGAGAGAGAGAGAGAGAGAGAGAGAGAGAGAGAGAGAATGAAGAAATTTAAGACGTAGAGAAGAAAGAGAAGGAGAGAAGGTGATAAACGGAACAGGTGAGGAGGAGGAGGAGTGGGACACAAAGGAAGAGATGACCAGAAGGACGGGAAAGTATTGATTACAGACAAGATTATGGCCAGGGAAGACTGTCATTCTCTTGAGGCCACAGAGAGAGAGAGAGAGAGAGAGAGAGAGAGAGAGAGAGAGAGAGAGAGAGAATAATTTATTTTCTCCGTGTGTGTGTGTGTGTGTGTGTGTGTGTGTGTGTGTGTGTGTGTGTGTGTGCGTGTTTGTTTATTTACTGATACTCCACTTGTCTAAAAACTCTCTTTTGAATACTAATAATAAGGAAAAAGGAAATAAAAGAATGACTACACGATAATGAAACAAGAACAAGAAATATAATAATGTAAACTACGAACGAGAAAAAAAATAAAGAAATAAAAAAGGGATAAAAAGAAACGAGAAAGGAAACCTAAACCATAATGAAAAAAAAAAAAAAAAGTTAAGCGTTCCTTCAGCACAACACTTCTCTTCACTTCTTAAACACATTAACGTCCTTGAGAAAGAGAGAACGCGAGATTTCACCATTCCTTCCTTTTTTTTATGGCAAGGGAAGAAATATGCGAGAAAAAAGAAGATAAAAATACTAGAAAAAGACATAGAAAATTAACTTAGAAGAGAGAAATAACAGCAAATCAAAACCAGGTGAGGAAGAACACACGAAAAAGAAAGAAAGAGTGAAGGGACGTGAAAAATTAACAGAACGATTGGAGGCGGAGAGAGGGACGCAGCGAAGGGAGGAGGAGGAGGCGAGGGGCAAGCGCTAAGGTTAGGTTAGGGCGGGTTGAGTCGGTCAGCTGGGTGGGAAAGGGTTCATTTGTCTACTATTTCAGATGAGAACCACATGTGACTGACTGACCCAAGGCCTTCTTCCCTTCCACCCACACACTCCACACACCCACGCACCCACACACCCACATACCCTTCCGCCTACCTCGAACCCTTATCCTCTCCCACCTCTGCACCCACTCACCCATTCAGTCTCTCTTACTCCCACCTCTCCTTCCTCATTTTCAGAGTCGGACTGGTGTGTGAGGGAGTAAGGATGACTGGACATGTTGGAAGTGACACGTAACAAGGAGCAATAATGTTGTTAGTTTGGCTTCTGAAGGACAATACGTGATGTCTAATTGTTTGGGTTTTCACGTATTTTAATAGATGGTTTATCATTTACGTAAGCTTTATATTACCAATTTTTTTAACATATTTTTTTTCCTTTTCTTTATTGTATTTGTCGTTTTATTTACATACATGTATTTATATTTTTTACAGTGCTCATTTTCTCTTGGTGGAATCTGTCAGTGGAAGGCATTTCTTGTTTTTTCACCTTCTTTTTATTACATTCGTTCTTTCACTTTCATACACTATTTCGTATTCATTTATTCCATCACTGTTTGTGGCAGGAGCTCATGGGGGAGAAGCTAACAAGGGAAACTGTAACACAAGGACAGACACAAAGGTTCCCACCAACTGACCGCTGACACATAAACTAATGCATATAATGAGGTCCACAAAAAATACATGAATGCATAATTAACTGATAGCAGATGTGGTGTTGTTTTCTTGCTACTCTGCTCATTCTTCTTTCTCCTCTCTCTTATTTTTTTCTTTCATTTTATTTCCTTCTTTTCCCATTTTTACCGTTTTTCTCTCCCTCACTATTTCTCGTTTCATCTTTACTCACGCATTCTCTAATGCTTCCTGTCCTCTCTCTCTCTCTCTCTCTCTCTCTCTCTCTCTCTCTCTCTCTCTCTCTCTCTCTCTCTCTCTCTCTCTCTCTCTCTCTCTCTCTCTCTCTCTCTCTCTCTCTCTCTCTCTCTCTCTCTCTCTCTCTCTCTCTCTCTCTCTCTCTCTCTCTCTCTCTCTCCCCTTCCCCTCTTTTTTCTTATTTCTACCATTCTGTCTTCTCTCTTCCCATTTTTAATTTATTAGTACCAACCGTATCATATTCCCCTTCTTTACATAATCCCTCATTCATTTTCGTCTTATGTCTGTATTTCTCCACTTTATCCTCTCCTTCCTTCCCCATTTCTCCTTCTTATTCTTATCATTCATTTTTCTCTTATACTTATCTTCATTATCTATCATAAACCATTTCTTTCTTTTTTTTATCTTTCTTAACTGATTTCATCGTTATCTTTCGTCTTCTGTCTCTCTTTCTCCTCTCTTCTCTTTCCCTATATATTTCTCTTCCCTTTTCTTCTTCTCCTCCTCCTCCTCCTCCTCCTCCTCCTCCTCCTCCTCCTCCTCCTCCTCCTCCTCCTCCTCCTCCTCCTCCTCCTCCTCCTCCTCTTACTCCTCTCCCGGTAACGCCCTTTCCTCACCTCCACCGCCTCGCCAACCACACAGCCTCACTAATGGTGTCCCTGAGGTGGCCAGTGACGTTACCAAACACACATGAGTGAAATTATGATGGAAGGGAGAGCAATCATGTGAAGCTTTTACCTTTCTAGACACAATTGTTGTTTTTTTTATATATTTGATTTACTTATATATTTATTTTGGTATTTCAATATTGATGTTCTTTTTGTGTGTCGTGAATGTACTGTTACGTTCACCGGTTAAACGGTTAAGGTTGGCATCGGGGAGCCGGTGAACAATAACAATAAAGAAAATAAAAAAATGCAGGTTCAACTGGTGAGGAAATGTAAAGGGGTCACTTTAAAAAGTTATTTTAATAACCCATAATGAAACTGACACACATAGACATAACAGGAAACATGAAACACAGATATATAACATGAAACCCAGGAAAATGACATACACATATACATATAACACAGAAATAAATACAAGTAGAGGAATTTGCTTACTTTTATTTTTTCTTCGTTTTCTTTTTTTTTTTGTATGTAGGTTTATGTTTATAGTGTTGTTGTTTTTTATTATCTATTTCAGTCTATTTTATTCCTCTCTTTCTTTTTCTTTATCTTCCTTTTTTTGGGGATTCCATGAATGTTCGCGGTCGTGGTCGTCACTTCATGTTTGTTTATTTTTCCGTCTGTTCTTCCTCCTCGTAAATCATGTTTTATGTGTTACTCCTCTTAACGTTTATCTCAATATTTCCCATCTCCTGATATTGATTAATGTCTTTCTCCCTCCGACTCCCCACATTCCTCCTCCCCTTCACGTATTCTTTCCACCTTCTCTCTCTCTCTCTCTCTCTCTCTCTCTCTCTCTCTCTCTCTCTCTCTCTCTCTCTCTCTCTCTCTCTCTCTCTCTCTCTCTCTCTCTCTCTCTCTCTCTCTCTCTCTCTCTCTCTCTCTCTCTCTCTCTCTCTCTCTCTCTCTCTCTCTTCAGTTCTATAATTTCTCAGTTTTCCTGTTTTCTTTCCTTCATGCGTCTGTATTCATTTATTTATTTCTACTCTTTTACTTGTCCTGTCTTTTTCCGTTCTTTTTCCTCATCAGCGTGTGTGTGTGTGTGTGTGTGTGTGTGTGTGTGTGTGTGTGTGTGTGTGTGTGTGTGTGTGTGTGCGTGTGTGTGAATAATGATGACATAATATTTCGCAATGTGGGCACTCAGTTGGCTAATCTTTTATACAAGATTTCCTGCGTAATACATCACCTGCTTCATTATATTCCTATCACGCTGATGCACTGTGACACCCACCACCACGGAGCGCTAACCAGGAGGGAAGGTATGTTTTTGTCCGGGCAACAAACACCTGACAGGACCGGTCGATTCCCAGACACTCCTTATTATGTCAGGTAAACAAGACCCGGAATTGATTATACTTGAATGACCATAACTTACTTGTATCCGTGCTTAGAGTAGACAAAGTTTATGATGTGAGTTTGGGTTATGGTTATGTGCTTTCCTGTGTGTGTGTTGGGGGTGGATGTGGTGGGGAAGAGGGTTGTTTAATTTGATGGTGCTTTTAATATCAAGAGTTTTCCAGTGATATTTGTATATTTTATATATGTTATATTTATATTCGTTTCTTTAGATCCATAATTTTTCTTTTGTTTAGTGTTTTTTTTTAGGTATTTGTTTTTCTTCTTCTGTTTTGGTGTGTACCAATACATACATTTGTCTAGTTTACTTTTATAAAAACATCTATTTTTCAAATTATTTTCTAGTTTCCATTTGTAATTATGTCTACTTTTCTTAAGTGAGTATTGTTCCATTTTTCTTCTTATGTATGTACCTCTCCAGTTTAGACAGACACTAGTAGTTTAATACCATTCTTTTTTTCAAACTTTTTATTTATACTATCCAATTTAGCAAGACACTTCAAATATTTTTCTCTCCACGTCTTGCATCCGCCTCTTGCCTCGAAAAATAAGTTTCTGGTCGTTCTTAAGCACTCTGGATGCCTTACTTTATATTCAGGCGTTTGGTTCCTGCATCATCCCTCATTTGAAGGTCTCCGCTCTGTCCACACGTTACAAGTTGTGTGTGTGCGTGTGTGTGTGTGTGTGTGTGTGTGTGTGTGTGTGTGTGTGTGTGTGTGTGTGTGTGTGTGTGTGTGTGTGTGTGTGTGTGTGTGTGTGTGTGTGTGTGTGTGTGTGTGTGTGTGTGTGTGTGTGTGTGTGTGTTTATGTGTGTGTTTGTGTCCAGACGTCCTCCCGTCCCACACTAAGAGCAGGATCGTCGTGTAACTGTCACAGGGTCGCTGCAGGGAGGACTGGCAAGGGAGGGTCGTCACCTTCCTCCCTTAGGTTTCGTGGTTTCTTGAGAGTAGATGGACATTTGCAGGTGACAGGGGGAAGCAGTATCGTCATCACTATCACCACTGTCATGAACGGACAAGACAGCGAAAACATTATTATCTTTATTTTGTTCATCAGCAGCATCTTCAGTTTATATGTAAGATTTATTTCAGTGCAAGATAAAGGTTGGTTGTGCAAGGGAAGAGTGAGAGCAGTGGTAGAGGTTATGATCTTAATGTTGTGAGATTCGTAGGTTAAGAAATGTAAATGTGCTGAAATTATTAAGAAAAGTTTCGTTAGTGGTAATTTGTGAATGAAACTGGATTTTTTTTTATTTCATTACCTGTTTCTGTTTACTTACACATGTAGAAAGAGAAACAAAATAAAGTTATTGACATATGGATCATATTACACATTTATGCATTCATATATACAGTACATGAATCCGTTCCTACTTTCATACACAGAAAGACAAACAAACAAACAAACGGGCAGACCAAAAGATAAACATACATGAATACAAACAAACAGACGAAAATAGACGCGGAAAAGCACGCACACACACAGAACACCTGGTGACACACACACACACACACACACACACACACACACACACACACACACACACACACACACACACACACACACACACACACACACACACACACACCACCACCACCACCACCACCACCACCACCACCACCACCACCACACAAGACCAACAAACATCACAACACACACACACAAAAAAAAAAAAAAACTCACCCAATCGATGACAGTTAGTGCATGCAACCTGTTGAAACCGCGATCCAATTGAAACCCGAAAACAAGGAACGAAAAATCAAAAGGAAAAATAGCAAAAAAAGAACACGATTATCTTCACTCCAGTACAACAACGACAAAAAAAATGGTGCGTCATGTTAAGGGCTAAAGAGGAGAGATTGGTGCTGGGGGGGAGGAGGGAAGAGGGAGGATAGAGGAGCAGGGAGTCGAACTGGCAATAGAGGCTTTTAGCGCAATGAGAAACCTGTGTGATGGATGACCGAGTGAGATTTTAAACAGGTTCTCCACCCAAGGACTGGCCGCTGGAGACTCTGGGACGGCACAGCGACGAAGGGGACGCAGTGACAGATGGCAGAGCAGCTGGATGGCCTGTAAAGGGACACGACTGAAGGGAAGGGGAGTGACGTGAAGGGAAGAGGAATAACCAGGATAACAGAAGAAGTGCACAGAAAGGAAAGATATGAGGGAGAAGATGACCAACGGTATTTTAGGGAAGGGAATGAGAGAGAAAAGGGAGGCAAGAAGTAAGAGAAAAGGACGTTATAAGGGAAGGCGTGATGAGATGAGATAAAAGAACAAGTGCATAAATGAAAATATGTTGGGGAGTTCGAATGAATTATTAAACTAAAGACACACGGAGAAAGGAGGGAGGAAAAAAGAACATACGAACGTAAAATTAAATCAAAAGGGAGAAAGGATAAGAGAACAAGTGTTTAAACGAAAATGCGTTAAGGAGTTAAGAGAGACAGGAAAGGAGAACTCTGCGATAAGGTAAAGTGAAGAGATAGTAATAGTATGATGATAGTGAGTGGCGAAATAATCAGCGTTTCCTGAACATGAGCTCCTCTGGCACGTCCCCCTTCGCAGTAGACACAGGATAGAGATAGTTGTTGTCAGATATCCGCTCGCAGGACTCATCTGGACGACGCCACCGACAGGAGGTCTGCAAAATCTTATCGTGAGCAGTAAAGTCAAGCATTTAGTAACGTGATTAATGGATCATTTTAATGCCTTGGTGTCCATGTTTAGTGAAGTATGGGCTTGGTTTGAGCGTATCATTTAGACAATCATGACTGAAAGCAAAGAAACTGAGTCTGTGATTCAGCTTATTCTTTTTATGCCTTTTCATTGTCAAACTTTTTTTTCTTCCTTCAATGCATATACCATTTTTTAAAGACAATATTTATTCGTTTATTTTCTCTTTTTTGAGAGGGAGGGAGGGATGGGCAAATTCTATGGAAGTATTTTTGTGGCAAAAGACATATTCTGCGTTCTCTTCTTTCTTTTTGTTATGTGTAAGAGGGAAAGACTGGCCAAGGGCAACAAAGAAAAGAATGAAAAAAAAAATTCCCACTCAGTCTCCAGTCCTCTTACAGTGCCGAAAGAATTATCCAAAAGGCAGGGATAAATGTTTCTTACGTCTCCATGCAAACTTTTCATTCCTTTTCAGTCAGGCAAAATAGATAACCCTTAAGACGTTATTTTAGTGGTAAACTCCATTGAAATAATTATGTAGCGTAAAATTAAAGGCAAAAATATCTGTTCTCTCTATTCTCTCCTGTATCTCCAAGCAAACAATATTTACATAGCTAAGAAGCTTGATAAAGGACGATTAAAGCAGTAAAAAAAGCTAATTAAGTATTACTATGGTAATGCGAGATAATGGTGTGACTCATTGTTGATGTGTTGGTTCACCGCCCGGTAGCCTTGATGAGTTCATTAGTGAGGTGATACTGACAGCTACGAGTATATTCACAGGAACTGGTAGTGGCAAATATGTTATCTCAGTGACTGGTAGTTATTGCGGTGATGTTTGGTGTGATGTGTCAATCAATGAGCTATCTAATTAATCTGTGAATATCGTATTAGCTTTTAGAGACTGCCATTCATTTTAGTGATTGTATTTTTTTTTATGCAAATGAGGTTGGCTACTTCTACAGAAAACAAAATATAAATCCACTTCATTGCCGCCCCCAAATAATTGACTGTTAAGAGGATAGAATTGTGTAAGCCAGTTTAGGTTTTGACGTATGTTCACATTTTTGTTTTAAAATACTCTGTCATAGAAAATAAGAACATAAAATCCATAAGACCTGAAGTACAACGCAGATCAGGACACAAGAAGCATGAAGCCAGTAATCACACACGTGGCAGTCGCCTTATATGACGCACAGGCTTATTCACTACATCCTCTCCCCAACCAAGCGATGGATAGGAAACACTGGAAAACAATCCACAGAAATATAGACACTTAATGGAATATTAGCCAGAAGCAGGAAGCCCCGTGTTACTTACCTAATGAGTGTATTTAATAAGTGATAAACCAAGCCTCTCTCACACGATTACCTACATCTGTGTCAGGAAAAACTCCAAAAATGTTAAATATTTCTGTTACACACAACTTCCAGTCTAATTTCCGCTACCTTACATCAATTCCCACTTCTCCCCTTCCTCCAACACTCTCGCTGCCTTGTTCTTGCTTATCAGTCGTGCAGGTGTGTGTGTGTGCATGTGTGTGTGTGTGTGTGTGTGTGTGTGTGTGTGTGTGTGTGTGTGTGTGTGTGTGTGTGTGTGTGTGTGTGTGTGTGTGTGTGTGTGTGTGTGTGTGTGTGTGTGTGTGTGTGTGTGTGTAGGTGTGTTACTGCTCCAGGTTGTGACACACACACACACACACACACACACACACACACACACACACACACACACACACACACACACACACACACACACACACACACACATACACACACACACACACAAGCAGCTGAGAAAAGTAAGAAGACTTTGGTACCCTAATGAAATGTACAGTTGCACAAGACGGATTTCTTCGCAAATAAAACGACAAATTAAAATTTTAATGAAATTGAAAAAAAAAGTTAAGATTATCTCAAGACCGTTTATATGACACATTATAACACTTTACTTTGTTATTTGCGTCAGTTCCAGCTGTGAGCTTGTCTTTGATAACACTTATCATTGGTAAGAATGATAAGAGCAAGTCCAGATGTGTTGCGAATGTGTAACATCCGGACTAGAGCCAGCAAAGCAGCACGCACTCCACATGCAATCAGACCAAACTAGTTTCTATCTTATAATAATAAATAAGTAAAGGGGCTGATAAATAAATGAACACTATTTCGAAGTTCATCAGTATAAAACATATTTGAAACTCTGCATCTGTTTGTGAAGGGGGGCTATAATTCCGATCTTTCACCAACATTTCTCAAAAAAAGATGAATAAATAAATAAATAAGTAAATACATAATAGATAAATAAAATTGATAAAATTAAATAAATAGAGATATGTTCAATTGTGACACTGATTGTTTTTTTTTTTTTTTCGTGAACTAGAGCACACTGATTCCTCAAAGGGACAAACACTCGGTATTAAAAAATCATGCTCGAATAACCTCTTTAGTTGATGAAGAGAGCTCAGCCAGAACACACTGATTTCTATTGGTGTTCTACAGGATAGCAATTCTTACCCACTTCGAACATTCCCAAATGAAAGGCTCAATTCCCAAATTTACGAACCTAAAACTAAATAGACATTCTTTTTTATGCAAATCAACTGCAGAAGAGACTTTCGTTGATAACATACGTTTGTAAATACTCCGAAAAAAAAGTATGAACAGTCTAATCGAACTTGTGTGCAATTCTGAATTTCTTTCTGTGTTTATTTGTCTTCAAGTATTGTTTTGTTCTTTTTATTCACTCAAATCTTTCGTGCTTTGAAACACCTTTAAAGATATCACACAACAAAGTGGCGGCAGTGATGAAAATAAAAAGGTGAAACAGAAATTACCAGTGATGAGAGATGGAAAGAAAAATATACAGATAAGTAAATAAGTGAATAAGTATATATACTCGGTTATATATATATATATATATATATATATATATATATATATATATATATATATATATATATATATATATATATATATATATATATATATATATATATATATATATATATATATATATATATATATATATATATATATATATATATATATATATATATATATATATATATATATATATATATATATATATATATATATATATATATATATATATATATATATATATATATATATATATATATATATATATATATATATATATATATATATATATATATATATATATATATATATATATATATATATATATATATATATATATTAAATGACAAATAAAAAGAGGAGACAATTGATCCACAGCAAAAGAATATGAGTAAACGAGCAATAAAGACAGAAGTAAAAAGGCATGAGAATGACCAATGGTGAGAAAGAGAGAAAAAGAAAGAGAAACATGAGACAGTGGATTGAATAAAAAAAAAAATGAATAAAAAAATAAACTCTGGAGCCGGAGTAGGTCGAGGCAGCAGTAGCCGGGGCCTCGCGACAAGACGAGACAAGCACCTAAAGCAACTATGGTCAGACCGGACGAACGAGTCAATGGAATCCTCACCGACAGGACGTCACCGGTTCTCAAGGCAGACTTCTGTTGAGCTAGAGTCGTAACACTGAACCCTGAAGAAAACGTGAGTACGGTACGGGACTTGATGATAATATTCGCATTTCTTTCGTGAGTTTGAGATTAAAACGTGGTGAAATGTCAAAACGTAGTGGTGAAATTGTGAGGGTTTGTGACGGCGGTGGTGGTGATAGTGGTGGTGACGGTGGAGGTTGGTGGACAGGTGAGTCAGGAAAGGTATTGTGACACCACTCACCTGACCACTAGAGCTGTCCGTCTGTCTGTCTGTCGGTGTGTTTCTACTTCCCCTCCTCCCCTCCCACCACGCCCTTCAGTGGCGGGGAAGGGCGCCCCAACACTGGCTCTGTTTTATTTATGCATTGTTTATGGTTTTGCCTTCACCTGGCCGCTTGCGCTTCTTTCTAGAGATTATTTTATTTATTTATTTATTTTTTTTTTTTATCCTTTTAATCAAGGTTTATTTTTCTCTTTCTAATTTATATATTTTTTTTTCCTTTACCAATGTTCATCACTGACTTAAAGCTTTTCATGCTTGTGCCTTCACTTCGCTGCTTCCTGTTCTTTCAAAGGATTCTTTTCATTTTTTTTTAATATATTTATGTATTTTTACATCTTTATTCTAGTTTTTTTTTCCTTATCAATGTTTATTATTGACTTAAAACTTATTATATTTGTGTGCAATTTACTGTTTTAATTTTCCTTCACTTCTACACATGCATTTTCTCCGTGATACCTAACATTCTTTTCCATCTCCTCCTTTATTTACATGTACGTTTACCTAGATACAGTTAACGAATAATCGACACAAAGAACAATGCATCCCTTCAGTCACACACTTTCTGAGTAAAAATTTGGCAGTAAGCCCCAATAGGTAAAAGCTTTCTAATGATTTTTCTTCCTGTTAAGTTTTCCAAAAATTCATAAATGTTTCCCAATTAAGTGCGTCCCGTTAACACCCGACCTGGCAGAGGGAAGTATTATAATCAAGAGTTTATGAAAGGAGGGGACGGGCGGCGGGCGGCGAGGCTCAGAAGTATCCCAAGTTAAAATGAAGACTCTTTGCCGTAATTATCTGAGGTGCCGACGCCTGGTTCATCAGTGCCGTCAACTGAATAATACAGCAGCCCTGCCCCACCAAGGACCCACCGCTGGTCTTGGAGGGGGCGGTGTTCGTGGAGGGGGCGTTGAAGGGGTAGGGAGAAAGTAACGTTAGTGTATAAGGACATGGAGTACCTCTTAGCAAGGAGTACCAGTAGTAGTAGTAGTAGTTGTAGTTGCAATATAGTAGTAGTAGTAGTAGTAGTATAGTAGTAAGAGTAGTATTAGTAGTAGTAGTAGTAATAGTAGTAGTAAGAGTAGTAGTAGTAGTAGTAGTAGTAGTAGTAGTAGTAGTAGTGGTAGTGGTAGTGGTGGTTGTTGTTATTTTTTATGTCAGGTTAGGATGTCTTTGCAATCGTTCCATTTCTCTTCTTTAGTCACTAACTACCCTTCCTATTCTCTCTCTGTTCCCATGCATATTATAGTTTTTCTTCGCAATTTTCAACATTATTTTATTCCACATCTGTCTGCATCCCTATACAATAAAAAAAAAAAGGTAGAAAGGTATAGAAGTGATATGATAACGCGGAAAAGTACGAAAGGAAATATTTTGCAACGAGGACACACACAGTCCAAGGTCTCATACCTCAGGCGGCCTCTCCTGCCCCACCATCAGATGAAACTTCGCCTTCTTGGTCACTTCTTCACATCACCTACCTGTCGACCTCCTCCCTGCCTCTTATCCTTGCATCTCTCCTCGTTTCTCACCTTGACCCTCTCCTTCCAACCTTCCCTTTGTCTCCTCGTATCTTCCACTGATTCTTCTTTCTCCTATATCCTTCTCTCCTCTCCGGATAAGCTACTCAATCGTTTAATCAGTTCTTAGCTTCATCTCTATTTTCTTCTCACCTTGAACCTCCTTACCCTTTGTTTCCTCATTCCTACCACTGCTACCTTTTTTTCCTTCTTACATCAACTACATAATAGACTAAGCTTAATCACTTCAATGTTGGGACAGGATGCAACTATACTAATGTTTAAATTTTCTTTATGTACTGCCATCCAGACAGAGACATCTTTTCTTTTCTCCTGACTCGATAAACTTGAACGCAATCTTCTAATCGTTGGGAAAGGATGGAGGTTAATGTTCATATATTCTTCCTTGACAGATGATTTCACGGCGACGCCTCGACCCCTGCCAGCACCGGTAACAGGTAAGGTAAGTGAGTCGTCCCTGCAGGCTGTTGTGCGTAGTGTGGCGGGCAGAACGCAGGTCTTGGTGCAGCTTTCCCTGGTCCGGTTGATGCATGGAGTCAGTGAGGTAGTCGTGTTAATTAATCAGGCCAAGAGTGTGTGTATTTGTGTGTTTGTGTAGTCTGTATCTCTTCTCTGTTTGTCTACTTTCTCTCTCTCTCTCTCTCTCTCTCTCTCTCTCTCTCTCTCTCTCTCTCTCTCTCTCTCTCTCTCTCTCTCTCTCTCTCTCTCTCTCTCTCTCTCTCTCTCTCTCTCTCTCTCTCTCTCTCTCTCTCTCTCTCTCTCTCTCTCTCTCTCTCTCTCTCAGTTTTAAGCTTGATTTCTTTTTCCTGCAGCGGGTTTTTATTTGTTCCACCTTTTTTGTCTTTCTCTTTGCTGCTTTGGTGCGTACTTAGGTGGGTGGGTGGGTGTGGTAGTGCTTATTTGGCTGTTGTTTGTTCAAATCAGGTTTCACAGACAAAATACCTATTAATTAGATGAGGTAGCTTTCTTTTTTCCATCATTAGTCTGCCTGTTGTGTGAGTGTTAAACGTTAGAAAAAGAGGTGTTCACTGAAATACTGCCTGTTTGTTTTGCGTGGATGTGTGTTTGTGTGTGTGTGCGTGTGTGTGTGTGTGTGTGTGTGTGTGTGTGTGTGTGTGTGTGTGTGTGTGTGTGTGTGTGTGTGTGTGTGTGTGTGTGTGTGTGTGTGTGTGTAAGAAAGGGCCTGTTTTTTCTCTGGGAATGGCGAGTTTAAGGAGGTATTGGGGATGTGGAGGAGCTCTTCGTTCCTTTGTTATTTGATAGTGAGTATAATTATAATTTCTCAACGTTTAAGAAAAAAGAGTAAATTGTGACGTGTGGGTGATAATGTAGATGAACAGCGTGTTAGTATTATCTTCTATGTAACTCTAATTGATAGTTGTGAATGCCAAAATAGCCTTCAGTCCTCAAGTCAATGATAATGTGGTACTCTTTAAAAACTTCTTTAAGCAACACTAGATTATCTTTGTGATGGTTTGAGTAGTGACAGAAAGGTTCGAGGTAAAAAAAGTAAATAAATTATAAAACTTTCTTAGCTCATGAATGATTTTGTGTTAAGATCCACTTGTTAGGTGAATCTTTACTCATTCATTACTTATCATGTACTCACTCCGGGAATTTCTGATTTAGTGTTGCAGTTTTCTAGTACACAAGATTCTTTTGATCAGGGAATGAGTTGTTTAGTAGGCATTAGTAGTTACAGTATTTAACATATACTCCTTACTACACCTTCATAATTCTACCATTAACCCTTTTACTGTAACGTCACAATTGACAACACTAGAACACAATGTATGAAATCTTTGCAAGCACCTATGAGAAGAGAGACAATGAAAGGGGACTTATCTTACAATTTTCAACCAGTGCATTGTTTGGGGAACGGGAACACATGGAAAGTGATTCATAAAAGTGCCAAATAGCAGTGAATGATGGGAACATCGTATTGAGGAGAATCACGTGGCGCTTTCTCTTGTCCTTCCTTCCTCTCTACTCTCTGCTGGTAAGATGTTGATGGTGACACCCGTCCGCTCGCCGCCTCCCAGTTTTTGCCGTGGCGGTGGTGTGAGGATGGAGCCAAACAAGGTCCCCGTCGTTACTCTGCTTAGTTAATGTTGAGCGTCTAGTGAGGAGTTTTAATTGGAGTGTCACAGTGATGGGTTTATGTGCTGCTCTCAGATATATCTTACTGTCATGGGCGGACTCCTGTATTAGACTTGTCCTGCTCCTGCTCCTGCTCCTGCTCCTCCTGTTGTTGCTGCTGCTGTTGTTGCTACTACTGCTGCTGCTTTTCCTTATTGCAGTCCTTTTCCTTCTAGTTTTTCCTCCTTTTCCTTGTACTCATTATTTTTGTCTGGTGTAGTGCCGCAGTTTGTCGTTTTCTTTGTCGTCGTTGTCG
>NC_059298.1:4070553-4090553 GCF_017591435.1 Portunus trituberculatus
CAAGCACATGACGAAGAAACCACGTGGCTATAAATTACTTAAGTATCGTCGTGTACTTGAGTTATGATTATTCTCCGCCTTCCCTCTGTGAGCTTTAGATCCATCAGCGCAACACTCATTCGCCTGTCCATTAGCTGTCAGTGTCGCAGTAATACACCTGTCTCAAGCTCAGGTTCGCGTCACTCACCCTCCTTCGACTTGCTTTCAGGTACCGTCAATAGCCTTTCCCTCCTCCTCCTCCTCCTCCTCCTCCTCCTCCTCCTCCTCCTCCTCCCCTCCTCCTCCTCCTCCTCCTCCTCCTCCTCCTCCTCCTCCTCCTCCTCCTCCTCCTCCTCCTCCTCCTCCTCCTCCTCCTCCTCCTCCTCCTCCTCCTCCTCCTCCTCCTCCTCCCTCGCTACCTGAACCACAGACATACTTGGCGTGTACGTGATACAACACTAGTTTTAGGATTTCATGTTTTGCTTGCTGTGTTCTCGTCGCTCAAGCATGTAACCCTTCCCTCGCTGCCTTTTGGGATCTAAATTGCTAATGTTTTTCTAGATTTTTATTGGGTGTTTTTTAGTGTTGTGTTTACAGTTATACGCCGGTGACAATTTAATAGTTCCGCACTCCTGGTAGATATATTGATATTACAAAATTGTCCATTAGTTTGAATGCAGGTTAAGTTAGTTCCATTTATTGAGATGTAATGGGTTTTGGAGTGAATTAATGGGTGGTTCTTTATACACATATGCATGTCACTTCATCTTGGCAGAAACTGGAGCAGGGAATAAAGGAAAGGAGAGTTGGAATACATGAGTTATAATAAAGGGAAGGTTGGAGTAAAGTAAAGCTACTGCGAAGGTAAATAAAAGAGTTGAAGTAGAGCATAGTGTTGGAACGGAAGAAAAGATGATCAAATAAAGAGAGGAATTGGATAGAGTAAAGTTGAAGAGAAATTAAAGTTGTTCTGGCTGTGCTTATTATTTTTTTTATTTTGTTTATTTATCTCGCCTTTGTAATGAAGTCCTGGAAGGGTTTTGGATCCGGTCCTGTCTTTTTTTCTTCTTTTTTATTTTCTTGATCAATTTCTTACTCTATTTTTCCGAGTCGTCTTCGTGCGCTGGTCTCATTTTCTGCCGCCTTTGTCTGAACTTGGGGCGGCATCCTTGAGGGGCGGCGACCATTACTCACCTGGTGGGACCTTCGGACGCCGCCGCTCCTCGGTGACCCTCGACGCATTACCGTGACCCTCGACCCGGCGGCGCCCCAATCGTCGCCGCGCTTCACGTCATCGCCTCCGTCGCCCTTTGTTCTTCGCTGAACACGTCGTTTCTTTATTTTCCCTCCAGCGTAGTCCTGTTAGTATCCCTGGTGACCTGTTGCCGCTCTCTTTGTTCCTTTGTTCATTTGTTTGTTGCGGATGATGAGTGCGCACGTTCAACCACCCACGTCTCCCTCCTCTCTTCTTCCCTCCCTCCCTTCCTTCCTCTTCTTACGACCGAGAACGATCGCTGCGGTCAGGTTGAGGGTGGACTCCTCGTCGTTGCCATCTCTCCCTCACCTTTGTTTCGCTTAACTGTTTCGCGGAGGTTCCTTTTACGCGGCTTGTTGGCGGTGCCTTCGTCGGGGATGGCTGCCGGAGGTCGGGACCTGTGCTGGGGATTGAGGGTTGGGACGCGGATGGGTTGCAAGGCGGTGTTATGTAATTGATATCTGTGCTTTCCCAGACCAGGTGAGGAGACATGTGCCAACACCAATTGACGTATGGGAAATACAATCCTACTTTACGAAGAGAGAGAGAGAGAGAGAGAGAGAGAGACAGACAGACAGACAGACAGACAGACAGACAGACAGACAGACAGACAGACAGACAGACAGACAGACAGAGAGAGAGAGAGAGAGAGAGAGAGAGAGAGAGAGAGAGAGAGAGAGAGAGAGAGAGAGAGAGAGAGAGAGAGAGAGAGACAGACAGACAAACAGACAGAGAGAGAGAGAGAGAGAGAGAGAGAGAGAGAGAGAGAGAGAGAGAGAGAGTTCCTTTTTCTGTGCGTGCAACGACGTAAAATACAACACACGAAGAAAAAATGTTTGGGAGTTAAGCAAAGCGAAGTGATAAATGCCGCTAATAAATGAAGGTAATTGAAATAGGGGAATCTAATAATTAAGTAAACTGAACTAAGAGTAACTTTCTTGAATTACAGCAGCTCTAATGCTCCTTAAGGCTCAAGGGCAGCGCGTGTCTTGACTGATGCGCAGATACACATTATGAAAAGGATTAGATTGGTAAGCGCTGCCTTAGAGCCTTCTGGTAGCTGGGTTCGGGTGTAACTGAGGACTCACGACGCGCCTGGAGGGAGGGTCGTGCGGAGGGGAGGAGGTGGCGGCCATGCTGGCGTCCCTGCAACATAATACAGCAGCAGAGCCGGGAAGTAAAGTCGACCAGTAGGGGATCGATAGACAGTAGAGAGAGCCGAGTGCGTTTTGCATCGGAAAGCCATGCATGTGTTAGCAGGTGTGTGGCCACTGCTGCTGGAGTTCGTTCATTCTGGTCTTGTTTAAATCCAGACCTCACTGTTGACCCTTGTCCGTGCCCAGCTTTCAGCCAGCATGCTTCTGCCGCCCTCCCGCTGCCTGCGCATAAAGTTTGGGACTTGCAAACTGACAATTTAGGCGAACTGGAACTAATTTCACCAAATATGTTAAGATAAACGATGGACAAAACTGATCCGTGAGACTGACCACGTTTGCCAAGGACTTCAACATTGACAAGCGATAACGAATAGATTGTTGCTCCCATTGATCGCTTCCAAGCCAGTGTGTGTTGCCGGGTGCCCTGATCAAAGGTGACCACACAAATGGGAGATATAGTCAGATGGCGATAACCGTGATGAAGCTGAGGTCGTCGTTAGTCACAACTAGAGGTGGACATCGGAGGGCGTGGGAAGGACAGGTAGCATGCACACCAGACTTCCTGGGAACTCTGAATGGACACGAGGCTCCCGGGATTTGGGTTCGCACGAGTTATCATTTTATCGCTACTATTCTTTACTTATTTATTTTTACGAGCACATGGAATTTTACCTTCGTAGTTCTTTCTTTTCTCCCTTTCTTTTTCTTTTTTTTATGAACACAAACATTTTAGTGTTACATAGACATGAAATCCATAGCTTTACATGGACTGTGAGCGAATACAAGCCCCATTTCCTGCGCCGCCACACTGCCGGAGCCTCGACACACGGACACTATAGTTACTGGGATATAGCTAAACGTAGGACCTTTAAGACTATGCAAACACAATGCCTTATACTCTGCTCGGACACAGGGCTGAAGGGTGTGTGTGTGTGTGGACGCACGGCCGCAGGCACAGCTGGAGGGAGTCCCACATACCACATTAATTGGGGTTGTGAAGCCACTCGGCAAAAAAGAGAGACTGGGCCGGAAGGTAATGGCGGCGGCCGCGACCTCTGACCCTCGTCGCCCGTGTGGCTTGACCCGCTCTCTCCCCTCGCCCCTCTCACCTTTCCTCCCCCTTCCCCTTGGTCGTCTTCTCTCCCAGACTTTTCTTTCCCCGGTTTGGACCCATCTCCCTGGCGCCAGAGGGGGGGAGGAGGAAGGGGAGGAGGAGGGAGGAAGGGGACCACCTCGCCTTCCTCCACAAAGCCTCCCGTTACGCCTCGTAGCCTTCAGACGTGACACAATCACAGCCTCGGGTTTGTCACGCTTATCGAGGCTCATCTGCGATCCCTGCCTCTGCTACTTAACCTTTTTCCACCCTGTCTTTATACCTGTCATAATTTTGGTCAATGTATGTTCTTAGATTACTGTGGTAGTGGTGGTGGTGGTGGTGATAGTAATGGTAGCAGTGACTGTAGTAATAATAGAAATAGTAGTAGTGGTATTAGTTCTTGTAGTAATAGTAGTAGTAGTAGTAGTAGTTGTAGTAGTAGTAGTAGTAGTAGTAGTAGTAGTAGTAGTAGTAGTAATAGTAATAGTAGTAGTAGTAATAGTAGTAGTAGTAGTAGTAGTAGTAGTAGTAGTAGTAGTAGTAGTAGAAGTAGTAACAGTAGTAATAGTAGTAGTAGTTGAAGAAGTATACGAATAGTAATATTAGTAGTTGAAGAAGTATACTAATAGTAATAGTAGTAGTTGCAGCAGTAACAGTAGTAGTGGTATTGTTTTCTGATTCCTTTTCTTCCTTTTATCTCAATTTTCCTGTTATTTTCTCCTTTCTCCATCTTTACCACCATCTTTATCATCATCCAGAAGCAGCAGCAGCAGCAATTATAATAGAGATGGTGGTAGTGGTGGTGGCGGTGGTGGTAATAGTAGTGGTGGTAGTGGTGTTCGTTTCTAATCATTTCTTACCACGTGAAATGGAAATCCCTTCCTCCCTTCTCTCCGTTAACAAGTCCTCAATAAGTATTAACATCGTATCAAGATCTTGGTGTTTTCCCTGAATCGGGTTATTGAATCACCACGCTTATATATAACATCTCTTATTTGGCGCAAAAAAATATATATATTATTACCACATCCCCTCAGCGCAGCCAGGTAGCCAGAGGGCAGGTTTGGAGGGATTAATTTGCCTTGGTGACCCTGATAGAAGTTATAAGACGAAATTGGAAGTGGTGAGATATATGAGGCTCGAGACGTCAAGTTTGTTTTACCTAGAAATTAGCAAAGAAAAAAAAGGTGGCAATTGTGAGGGTAATTCCGAATGTGCATGTTTGTGATCGTGTTTTACGTGGTGTGAGTCTTACAGTCATGACGAGTATTCGATCAGATACTTCCTTTCGTAATCAGTGAGTAGAAAACAGAATTAACCCACGTTGTTGTAATTCAGGTCGTATCTAGAACAGGTAACGGTGAGATTGTAGTGGCTCAATAATTGACTGAGGTGTAATGTGTGACTATTCTTGGGTTACGAAAAGGAGCAGAATTTCTCCTGGTAAGACTATTGAGAATCCATCACCATCATATTCCATATCCTAACCTCTTCAGTACCATGACGCGTTTCCATATTCATTCTGCTTAATATTTGGTGATTTTATACAGCTTCAGAAACCTTTGTGCATGGGATTGAAATAGTAAAGACTGTGGCCATTAAGTTTCTTACCTCCAGAGACTCTTCCTAATGTTAATAAAATGCTCTAATGGTACACAAATTTTATGGTAAAAAATAATGTATCCCAGTATTGAATGGGTTAAGAATAAAAATGAATAAAGCAATAAACGAATGAATAAACGGATGGACATATAGGGCAACAACGATGAGACTTCACAACGCTGGTTATGAATACGAGTGAGCGCTGCTTCTCCCACTAAGAAAGTAGAGAAAAACAACATTGCACACTTGGGATGTAAAGAATACCACGAACTAAGTAATTTATGGCACAGGAGCAAGGAAATCATACTGCCCTGACAAAGACAACGGAAAGGAACCACTCCTACCTCCACCGCTGACTGAGCACCACCGCCACACACTAAATGCTAAAGTAGATCCTGTAGACATTTATTGTTTCTCTCCCACCAGCACAGCACGAAGGCATCACCACTGTGCATGATTAAACACCTCACGGCGGAGTCTTAGAGGCTCGATTTGCTGTCTGACTCCTACTCAATAGAAAAAAAAACCTACATGTGAGAGGCGGCTGTAAGTCATACAGTGGGTGCCGGGAGCGACGGCCAGGTTCCCAGTAAGGTCTTAATCATGAGATAGGTTGCGCCGACCCCTTCATCACCGGGTAATGTAGTGTTCCCCGGCAGCCGCTGGAAGCCCGTCAGGAGCGAAGGAACATTTGCACCTCGGTCCCCTTAATGTAGTGGTGCGTAAGGGCCACTTTTCCTCCTTTATCATGGGTCATCTGGGGGTCAGCGCAGGTGAGTTCAGCTTATCTCAAGTCATTACATGGCTGGTTATCATTCATTTCTCGGACGATGATTTGGTTTTAATAGTTACATCGCTCCTTTCGATATTTTATATATATTGCGTTAAGCAGCTCACCTCGAAGCCAAGATTACCCCTGCATTTTTCTCCTCCCCGGTGAGATTGCGTAGTGAAGTTTTGTAATTATCGTGTTTTATAGTTAATATGTTATACGATTGGTAGTGTTGGCGTGCGGCGGGCGGCAGGTGAGGAGGTCATAAAGTGTAAAGTAATGATAAGTAAGTCTTCGTTAAATTTAATGACGCAAGAAGACCAACGTGTATCTATTTCCATTTTTACAAGAAACCACGATACTAAAAAACACATATTTACTTCCTGACTTTTATTTCATTCATGATCGGGAATAGTAATTATAATATCAAATATTTGACTCACGGGGAAATAACCGACCAGAAAAAGGTCAATATTAAATTATATGAAACAAAAACCTGTGCATCCTTCATGAGTGTTTCCTAGTGCAAGCCTTCACACCATTACCCTGGCGATCTCTTCACCCCGCAAGTCCCGGAGAGCTCGAGAGAGAAAGAAAGAGAGAGAGAGAGAGAAAAAAAAAAAGGTCCCTCTGTGTGAGACAATTTCATCTCGTGCTCACAAAGACTAGCGGATGCTGGCCTTGCGGCATCTCACTCCCTCCCTTGTGGATGTGCTTCCCCTTCCCTCCTGCCTCCTCTGCCCATCCTGATCCCGTCTACCTCCCTTCCCCGTTCGGTCAGTTGGAGGCGTGCGAAGAATATTAAATTTGCCTTGATGAGTATACGTACACACATCCGCCAGCAGCCTCCCTAGCCCCACCTTCGCACTTTTGATGAGCCTGGAAATAACCAAGGCCGTTTGATTCCTCGATTCCTCCAGCTCGTGTCTTGTTGTCGTGGTGTGAAGTTGCTACATCGACGCATTGGAGAATCGTGAAGCATTTCGTAACATTTCTTGATTTCGAGGATACTTTTCCTAATCTAAGTGATACATTGTGGAGTATATTACCAAAGGAGAAGGGTTTAGAGACGTATATAGGGAAATTATTCATTTCTCCTTTTTTTTTCCTATCATCTCGTTTGGCCGCTTTAATATTCGTATGCATTTACAGATATTAAACTATTCTTTTTCGTCAGCGATATCCAGTTTATTTTCTTTATACGTAGAGGATGTTACGTTCAGGAGTGAGTCATGGGAGTGAAAGCCATCAGATCTGGACCATTTTTTCCTCTTTCGAAGGCAGTTTGGTACATTCACGAGTTACGTTTTATCTTCATGAAGACAAACTTATTTTCTCAGTCTCTCTCTCTCTCTCTCTCTCTCTCTCTCTCTCTCTCTCTCTCTCTCTCTCTCTCTCTCTCTCTCTCTCTCTCTCTCTCTCTCTCTCTCTCTCTCTCTCTCTCTCTCTCTCTCTCTCTCTCTCTCTCTCTCTCTCTCTCTCTCTCTCTCTCTCTCTCTCTCTCTCTCTCTCTCTCTCTCTCTCTCTCTCTCTCTCTCTCTCTCTCTCTCTCTCTCTCTCTCTCTCTCTCTCTCTCTCTCTCTCTCTCTCTCTCTCTCTCTCTCTCTCTCTCTCTCTCTCTCTCTCTCTCTCTCTCTCTCTCTCTCTCTCTCTCTCTCTCTCTCTCTCTCTCTCTCTCATCCATTCCTAAAGTATATTTTCTCTTTCTCTTTACCTCTCTTTCTTCATTTCTCCTTCAATGTCTTCCTTCTCATCTCCTCCATTTCTCACTATCCTTCCTTCCTTCTTCCCTCATTCCTTTTCTTGTTATCCACTTAAATCACTCCACTTCTGCCTCCTTCATATCCCTCCTTATATACCTTTCCCTGTTCCATATCTATCCTCTACCCCATCAACCTTTCCTACCCTCTCCTGCTCCTCCCTCTCCCTCCCTCAGGTGTGTGTGGCTCTGGTCGTGCCCTCTTCAGGAGCAAAAACCTGCCATGCATATCTCGTTCTTGACTTACTTTTCGTTTTCTTGACTCAGGATTTCCGTGTGCGTGTGTAGTATGGCTTCACTATTATCGGCTACAACTTAACGCCTTGTTTAGCTGCCCGATACTTGTCGCGTTGAATTGTGCGAGAGATTTACGTCAGATTTTCAGCGTCTCGGGAGCAGCAGACAAGTTTATTATGATGATGAGAGTGGAAGGGAGAATAGAGAGAGAGAGAGAGAGAGAGAGAGAGAGAGAGAGAGAGAGAGAGGAGGAAGAAAAGATAGGAACGACAAATGGCTACAAGACAAATGGCTACAAGACAGAGAGAGAGAGAGAGAGAGAGAGAGAGAGAGAGAGAGAGAGAGAGAGAGAGAGAGAGAGAGAGAGAGAGAGAGAGAGAGAGAGAGAGAGAGAGAGAGAGAGAGAGAGAGAGAGAATTTTCAAGCCTATTATTCCAGATCATAACATTGAAGGAGTGAACAGTCAGGTTAACCCTCACACTGTTATCAATACATTATTAATACCAGCTCTGTTATTATGGATGGACGAAACAGGAACAGGCGTGAGTTTAACATTTTGCTGCTGGATGGAGAGGCTTACAGTTTGCAGGTCCAGAGTAGCAGTAACCGTAAGCTGTTTCCAATGTTCCATATAGGGAGCAGCGAGGGCCAAACAAGACACGCCGAAACAGATTCAGTGAGATAAAACATTCCATTCAAGTAATTAAGATTCCTTGCGAAGGACGAGAGAAATTCAACTTACCTCAGTATTCAAGAAATACTTTAGACAGTGGAAAACCCTCTCAAATGTATAGCATTTCCAAAAATGTATCCTAAAGGAGTCGATCTTCAGGCTTGGTACCACTTTTCGAGTTAAAACTCGAAGACATGAAACCGCTTTACTTCTGATAAAAAAAAAAAAGATTTATGTAGGAAGAGTACTGTCCAAGGAAAAAATTACAACAACAGCAAGAAAAGGCCAGCTAAGTCGCAGCTCCCTCAACAATCAAAAACATTATTAAAAAAAAATATAGGATGAGTGTCTTGAAACCTCCCTCTTGGAAAAATTCAAGTCATAGGAATGGAATGTTATAAAAATACAGGGTTCATTCAATGAATGTTCAGTGATGACACACGAGGGTGGAGCCAAGGATCAACTTTCTACAGCACCGCCCCTCGACCCCTGTAATGCCACTGCGGGAATGTTCTACAGCCACAGAAACAAAAGTTTGGTCGTCTGTTACTATTTGTGAAATGTGACGTTGTGATCGGTTCATAACTTCCTAAATCTGAAATTTTCGAAACATGATCGTGTCAGGAAAGATATATATATATATATATATATATATATATATATATATATATATATATATATATATATATATATATATATATATATATATATATATATATATATATATATATATATATATATATATATATATATATATATATATATATATATATATATATATATATATTCTCTCTCTCTCTCTCTCTCTCTCTCTCTCTCTCTCTCTCTCTCTCTCTCTCTCTCTCTCTCTCTCTCTCTCTCTCTCTCTCTCTCTCTCTCTCTCTCTCTCTCTCTATCTCTCTCGCCGGTAACAGATATATTCAGAAGTCAAAGGCAGTAGTTTGCTTCGAATGTAATTTCAGCTGCATCACGTAAGCACTTTCGTATCATCAAGCAAACAGTTCGACTAGTGCAGCAAAGTGAAACAAAGACCTTCAGTACAATCATGTAATAATCCCGTGATGAAGGTGTGAGAACAGAAATGACGCATAAATAGCGTTTTCCGCAAGACAAGCTTACGCAGCAAACAGCGAGGCAGTCCATCATCATTACGGCGGCCGTCTGCGTCCTGGCACCCCAGACAATGGCACTGGGGTCAGCCCTAGGTAATCTCGCCCTCACGTCCTCCGCTCAGCGAGGGCCACCGCAAGTACCACTCAATGGCCCCGGTGAAAGCCAGCCCCTCACGCGAGCTGCCGGCTGCCCTCCCGGTGACACAGAAGGCAAATACGCCATTCACTGGGGCGGAAAGGAGTGCTTGCAGGGGAGCCACATCTGCATGCGCCACACGTCATTCAGATCGTGGATAATAAGGCATTTTGAAGGACTCTAAGCAGACATTTGAGGTCTGAATATCGAGTTTCTAGCCGTGTGTGGTGCACCTTTTTGACCCCCGCCTAGCTTGCCTGCGGCTGTTCCTGTACCCATGCTTGGCATCCCTGACCCTCGCCTCCCACTCTATTTGAAGCTCGTGGCACCCTGACCCCTAGTCCCCGCCTCTGTGGCCCCCTCGCACCCGTGACCCGGGCTTCCTCCCTCACGTAACCACTTGCCGAGACAATGCTGCTGGAAAGTGGAGTCTTGGCGGCCGTGTCAGGGTGTCATGGCTCCGCTGGTCCAACTGGGGCCTCACCACTTCCTACAGACTGGCGGTGCAGGCTTTATCATGCCCTCCTGCCTCTCGGACGCCGGTTCTCGTCTTACCATCAAGCTGCTCTTCTGTGTGGTTAAGATACTTGGCCAGACCACAACTTGATGAATAAATGGTTGTACACTTGACGGTTTCTTATTGGCAAGGATCCAGACTCAGCAGAAGGCAGATTTATTGTCATGCCAAGAAGGCCGTTAGTGGTGATCCCTAACCCTCGACCAGACCTGAGCCTGCTTTCCTTTCTCCTCGTCATGGGCTTCTTTCTTTTTTTTCCTTCTTTCATTTGGCAATATTATCAGTGGTTTTGCAGCATTTTTCTCCCTTTTGTTTCGGCAGCGTGAATATATTACCTGAGCAGGGGAGAGACGGCCACGAATACGCTTGACTTGGGGATGAATATTCAGAAAGCATAAGTAAATGGTCACATGACAGGTAGCCTTGGAATCTATACTACTTTCACAACTGGAAACTAGTCTTCCCTCCGTGACGAGCCTCCTCTGGGTGGATCCAGGAGAGAAGGAGCGCTAGGCAGGGGAGCTGGAGCACTGGAACACCCTTGAGCTCCCTCCCTGCCTCGCCACACACACACACACACACACACACACACACACACACACACACGTCCTTCATAAAACTGATTATACACAATTATTCAGCATCATTTCCTTCTCCTGCTCTTCCTATCTTGAATTGCATATACGTAGTTAGTTAATGTGGCGTCAATTGTCTTCTTATGCCACTCGCTTGTATATATTACTGACGTGGACACAATAATGAGCGGGAGTAGTAATGTAATGATCACAAACACATGATTTAATTTGTTTTACCTTCAGTTTTTATTATTTTTTTCTCGTCCTTTGCATTTTTTTTTCCTGCTTTTTTTTCTTTCAATCGTCCTGATGATTTAGACTTCTTTTCCTCAATTATGCAGTAACGGTGATCAGTTATACTCTCTCTCTCTCTCTCTCTCTCTCTCTCTCTCTCTCTCTCTCTCTCTCTCTCTCTCTCTCTCTCTCTCTCTCTCTCTCTCTCTCTCTCTCTCTCTCTCTCTCTCTCTCTCTCTCTCTCTCTCTCTCTCTCTCTCTCTCTCTCTCTCTCTCTCTCTCATCTAATCATCACTAAAACGCTCATTTTCTCATTTTCAATCGGAGGTCAGAGTGGCGGACGTGATTCACTAACTGAATGTTCCGCCGAAACCCACCGAATCAGGGGAACCATTGCGGCTACGAGCTTGTCTGGCTGGCTGGCTGGCTGGCTGACTGGTTGTCGAGTCTGGAGGGAAGGCATCTTGTTCCCTTTCTATTTGTTACCGGAGAAAGCTAGAGAACTATAAACGAAAAGAGGCAGATCAGAGGGCTATAGATGGAGAGATGCAGGGTAGGTAATTATATATGAAGAGATGAGATGTTTTGTTGTGGTGCTTTGGAATAAAAGGGTAAGGCAGAAGTGAGTATATGTTAGGAAGGTCTCTCTCTCTCTCTCTCTCTCTCTCTCTCTCTCTCTCTCTCTCTCTCTCTCTCTCTCTCTCTCTCTCTCTCTCTCTCTCTCTCTCTCTCTCTCTCTCTCTCTCTCTCTCTCTCTCTCTCTCTCTCTCTCTCTCTCTCTCTCTCTCTCTCTCTCTCTCTCTCTCTCTCTCTCTCTCTCTCTCTCTCTCTCTCTCTCTCTCTCTCTCTCTCTCTCTCTCTCTCTCTCTCTCTCTCTCTCTCTCTCTCTCTCTCTCTCTCTCTCTCTCTCTCTCTCTCTCTCTCTCTCTCTCTCTCTCTCTCTCTCTCTCTCTCTCTCTCTCTCTCTCTCTCTCTCTCTCTCTCTCTCTCTCTCTCTCTCTCTCTCTCTCTCTCTCTCTCTCTCTCTCTCTCTCTCTCTCTCTCTCTCTCTCTCTCTCTCTCTCTCTCTCTCTCTCTCTCTCTCTCTCTCTCTCTCTCTCTCTCTCTCTCTCTCTCTCTCTCTTCTGCAGGTTATGTGATTTTGCTTCTTGATCGTTTTTAATACTGTTTTATGAAACATCGTCCCTGTAACCCGTGTAGTTCATTCCTATACAAAACTTGTCAAAACGTAAGAAAATAAAGGAAGCTGCAAGAAATCACCAGGTTTAAATGTGGCAGTCCATGTATATCTACCTATTTCCACTTATCATCCTCATTTGTCATGCTAAAAAGACGCTCATTCCAGTAGAAGGATACCCTAGTTCCTGCGTCACCTACATTTATGGACTTGGCAATAATATAGCTTTCTCCTTCGTCACTGTCTTTTACGTTATATATTTTGCTTCTCACTGAAATGAATCGGAACGTTTTATGAACTTAACTTTTACCCTCTCTTCCTCACGATATTGTACTGCCTAAGACTTTCGACTACAGAAGGCATAGAATCTACTAGATTGAAAGGTCTCCCTGTACCGCCCATAATCACCCAGCCTCACGAGTTTCTTGCCTGCCTCAGTGGCATGAGACAAAGGTTTGGTGAAGAGAGGCTTTGTGATCTTGCTTATTCCTCTCTTTCTTGTGCATTCTTTCCAAGTCAGTTCTCCTTTATGGTCGGTGATGTTCCAAAGAGATTTCTATATTATGTGTTAAATTGGGTGTAAAATAATAGTGATGTGTATTATAAGGTTTCTAAGAGTTCAATTAGTATATTTGAGTTATGTAAGTAAATGATAAGTTGTACTGAGTCACTGTACACATCGATTTTCTCGTTGTGGATGAGGAACCCTAAGGAAGAAGGAAGAGGAGAGCTAGGGTCACGTCTCCTACAATCACGCTTTCCCGCTCTCCGCATTAAAGTTCCCAGGATGTGCTTGGGAAACTTGCGAAACCAATCCAGCGTAGATCAAAATTATTGGAGCAATTTGTAGCCTTGCCACTCAGATCGCAATTTCATTGATAAGTATTAAGGAAAAGCATGTCGTGGATCAAAAGTCAGACTGTAACGAAGGGGCGTGACCTCACGAGGGTCCCATTCAGGTCACGGCGGGAGCACGGCGCTTGTAGAGCCTAGCAGGACTTCAAGGATGTGTGAAGCTGGCTTGGAGGAGTTCACTGGTGAGGCAAGGCTGTGGCAGAGGCGAAGGCGGCGAGGAACTGGGGCAGGTGCGTCGCAAAAAGTGGAAATGAAACGAAAGAAACTATCGGTAATTTTATGCATGAGTAGCCGCGGTCAAAATATTGTAAAATGCCTTCGTGGTGATTCTCTCGTAATTCAAACCAACGAAATCTGAAATGGAATTAAACTAAGGCAAGAATCCACCGATGCAAATGAACTCTGGAGTGTTGATGATGGATGGGCTGTGACCTCACGGGGCTTCTCGACTCACGGCGGAGGCGCTGAAGAGTAAAATGCAAGGAGATGATGGATAGTGATGGGCCGGTCGCTTGCAGACAGCCGCAGGGAACCCCCGGAGGCATCTTGGCCCTGCCGCCCCCGAGTCAGACGAAGGAAATGGCGTGACGATGGGGGTATTTTGATGGCGTGGCTGCGTCGCAGTTTGGACCGGATTGTGTACAGGATGCCGAGGAGGATTGCGACAGCGGCGGGAAAGGGGGCGGGAGAGGCAGCCCGAGGCAATGCAAGCGTGGGGCGTCATGTCCCGCCATCCGTCTCATAAGTGGCAGCGCAGGCCGGTAAGAGAAAGGCGGTAGATTACACCTTATTATCCCAACTCCTCATGACGCCGCCCTCTCTCCTCTCACCTCCTCCTTCCATCTCCTCCATCCTGTGCCTTCGTCCTCTTTCATTCCTCCTTCATTCCTCCTTCACCTTTTGCTGTATACATATACCTCTCGAAATCCTCCTCCTCCTCCTCCTCCTCCTCCTCCTCCTCCTCCTCCTCCTCCTCCTCCTCCTCCTCCTCCTCCTCCTCATCCTCCTCCTCCTCCTCCTTTTACCTGGTCACACAGTTTTATCAAATTCATGTTCTATTTCCTTAAATCTTTGTTATTCACGATTTCTGATTCCATTTCTATTTCATCCAGTTTTACGAGTATTCGCCTCCTCCCTTATTTCACGTTTTCCTCCTCCTCCTCCTCCTCCTCCTCCTGCTCCTGACCACTTGCCCTCGTTCCCTAAGTTCCACCACCCTCGGCAGCTGTTCCACTTAACCTCATCCACTTACTCTTTCATTCCACTGTTACTACTCCACCCACATGACAGGTACCTCTCCTCCTCTTCCTCCTCCTCCTCCTCCTCCTCCTCCTCCTCCTCCTCCTCCTCATCCTCATCCTTCCCCTCCTCCTCCTCCTCCTCATTCTCCTCCTTCTCCTCTTCTTCTCCTCTTCTTCTTAGTATATATTTCCTTCTGTTGTCATTTTGAAGTGTCCTCGCTCTTGTCCACGTCATCCTTTTTTTCAAGATTCTCTCTCTCTCTCTCTCTCTCTCTCTCTCTCTCTCTCTCTCTCTCTCTCTCTCTCTCTCTCTCTCTCTCTCTCTCTCTCTCTCTCTCTCTCTCTCTCTCTCTCTCTCTCTCTCTCTCTCTCTCTCTCTCTCTCTCTCTCTCTCTCTCTCTCTCTCTCTCTCTCTCTCTCTCTCTCTCTCTCTCTCTCTCTCTCTCTCTCTCTCTCTCTCTCTCTCTCCGCCGCCGCCACAAGTGCGTGTTCTTCGTCATGGCTGGAGATTACTAATGAATTGCAGCCTCGCGCTCACCTCAGCTGACCTCCCAACAATTTGCTTCCCCCGATCAGACGCTACTTACGTGACTCTCGCCTCCTCCCCAAGTGTCTGTGCATGTCCCGGCCTTGTAAAGAGATTTTTTTCTTCTCTTTTTTTTTCTTTTTTTTTTTTCTTTTTTGTTCGTCTCCGCTTACTTCGGTTTTTGTTTGTTTGGTTTGGTTTGTTTGTAAGTGTTCTCCTCTCGTATGACTAGCATCCCGTTGTGTTTCAATTTGTTTGGATTTTTGTTTTCTAATGTCCTTTATTATTTCTTTTTTAAGAGATGGTTGTAAATTGTGGTTTTCCGGTATTCTATTTTTTTTTTTTGTAAGCTTCCGATTATTGCAAGTTTCCACTTAGTCTCCTCCTTTTCCTCCAGCATCTCTTTTTCCTCCTCCTCCTCCTCCTCCTCCTCCTCCTCCTCCTCCTCCTCCTCCTCCTCCTCCTCCTGCTCCATCTCCTCCTCCTCCTCCTCCTCCTCCTCCTCCTCCTCCAAGTCTTAATGCTGCCTTCCTATGACAGAAAACAGGTTCTTTAAGACTTCTTTTGTAGTTTACTTTTCCTACTCTTTTTTTTCATGCCACTTTTATTGGTAACTAGAATAAACAATTCCTGAGGTGCTTAAATTGTGTAACTCTAGTTGTTAATGGTTCTTGTATATGTGTGTAAGGATGTCTATATTTGCTTCGTATACATGTACGTATATATATGCATCTATTTTTCACTATAGCCAACTTTAACATCCAGAATATTGAAAACAGCTAAAAATGTTGCCTAAGTTAGGTTAGGTTCAGTTAGCATAGGTTCATTTAGGTTAGGTTAAGTTACGTTCACTCTTATGCTTCTTTCGCCCGTATTCAGAAACGCCTTCCCCTCTTAGTACGACAATATTCCAAGGCCAGGTTGAGTTAGCATTGTTTCATTTAAGTTAGGTTAGGTTACGTTCACTCGTATGATCCTTTCGCCCGTATTCAGAAACGCCTTCCCCTCTCACAGTTTTGCAAGGCCACAGAGACAACTAGCCAGGTTTTCAAGACAGTTTCTCCTTTTAATAATCTAGAAGTCTTGCCAATCTATCGCCAGAACCATAAAAATACTCTTAAAAACACGAGTATCTTTAACTATGATGTTTAGAAAGCAGCGATGTTGAGAGAGCAAAGCATTTCATAATACAGGCCTTTGTCATTATTATTATCATATTATTATTGTTATCTACCACAGACTTAAATCATAGTTATAATGCTGGACATCTTCGTGTGAGTGAGAGATGAAGGCAAAGGAAAGATGTGCATTGTAGAAATAAGGAAGTGGTGGGTAAGAATGTGGAAAAAGAAAAAGGCGGATGTGAAGGGTAAGGAAAAGGATCTAGAGAGGCATAGTGAAGGGCAGATGTGGTAATGTTACTGTGCTTATGTTTTTCCTCTTCTCTCCTATACTCCTCTTTTCCTTTCTCTTCCTCTTGTCGAACCTTTCCCTCCATTCATCCTTTCTTTCATCATTCCCTCTTTATCTTTCCTGTTTAGTTACATCTGCTTCTCTCTCTCTCTCTCTCTCTCTCTCTCTCTCTCTCTCTCTCTCTCTCTCTCTCTCTCTCTCTCTCTCTCTCTCTCTCATCTTTGCCCCTCTGCTTCGTCCTTGCCATTTTTATCTCCCTTTTTCTCTTTCTCTCTCTTCTCATGTGGTTTCTTTCTACCATGATCCCCTTTTCCTTTTCTCTCATTCCTCTCATCTTCTTCTATTACCCTTCATTCATACTTCTCCCTCTCTATGCATCCAACTTTCCTTCCTTTGCCTCCCTTCTCCCTCCCCTCTCCTTCCCCCTACTTGTCCCACTGACCTCTCCCCACGCCTGCTGACCTGACATTAGGGCCCAAACCTTTGCCCCCATTCTCCCCTCAACCCTTTTTCTCCCCCTCTCCATTTCCCTTCCTCCCTCCCCTACCCTCCCTTACACCTGCCCCGGCCTTCGAACACTGACATTTCCTATAATCATCTGTTTCTCTGTACCACCGCTCTGATTTTCCATGCTTCACCCGTCTTTCCAGTTCGACCTACTGGTAATTGCAGGCCCCACGTGACTCTGTACCTGGTGAATGGTATGTGGTAAAATGAAGTGTTCGGTGAAATATGTTATGAGTTTTTGTTTCATAGTGTTTCAGTGTTTCGTTTTATTTGAAGGTGCATTTTCTCTCTCTCTCTCTCTCTCTCTCTCTCTCTCTCTCTCTCTCTCTCTCTCTCTCTCTCTCTCTCTCTCTCTCTCTCTCTCTCTCTCTCTCTCTCTCTCTCTCTCTCTCTTCCTATCTACGTTTTTTTTTTTTTACTAAAGCATGTATTGATGTGGATGTGGTATTTTTTAGCTTTTGGTTTTGAATGATGTTTTCGTTTTGATTGTTTTATTTGTAGAGGGACATGTTTCAGTATTTGAGTTATTAGTTTGTCTTATTTTTTTTTTTTTTTTATTCCTCGAAGAGTGCTGATGATAAGTTATTTAATCTGTATTTTTTTTCTTTTTTATTAACACACTTTCTTGAAATGACTACTCGATATAGTTTTTTTTTTTTTTAAGAATGTTGTGTGGAGAAAAGTGTTTTTCAACATGTGTAGTATTATACATTGAATGAATAGATAAACAATGTAAATTATCAGTTATAAATAGTAATAAGTACACGAGTAAATAACTTCATAAATGGTAACAGACAAATTAATAAGTAATGAGTCAGTCAGTCAGTCAGTCGGTGATTAGTGGACAGATTGTGCAGGATCACGATGCCCTTGCAGCAGATGACGTCTCAAGCGCTGCACAGTTTCTCCTCATTCGCCAGGAAGGCAAAAAACAAGATGCTTCCGTTGACAACCACAGCGATGACTCAAGACTGACTAATTCAATTCCGTATTGCCATTATCTCTCTGTTTTTATCTGCGTTTATATAAATATTCAAGTGTAAAAAAGTTGATTATTATTTGTCGTCAGGAAGTATTTGCTACTCATAACTTAGTTCCACAAGAGCCTTACCTTAGGATCTTGTGATGGCAAAATGGTATGAGACAACAGAAAACGTGCTTTGTCTCAAATACATGTGCCCTCTACACGCCCTAAATGTGCGACAACCGTGGCTAGTGGCGGCAAGACGGGGCCGCGGACGCCCTTTCCCTTCATTAACTGGAATGACGCTGAGCCAAGGGGGAATCCGGTGTCGCGTTGCTGTTTTCTTTGCATGCGAACGGCTTGCCCCCGAAGTGCCCTACTGCGGCGAAAGGGTGAGGATCAGGGATCACGGTGTCAGCAGCAAGGGCGTGGCATATGACACCGGCGGGGCGCCTAGCCTCTACCTGACCCGCCTGCCAGCTCGCTTCATTACTGGGAGGCGTACACTGCCAGAGTAACACAGCAGCCTTGGAAAGCTCCTCGTTAGCTCCCACTCCATTCGCAGATCTCAGTCAGGAGCGAACCATCACAATGGTGTTTCCCGCTACTGAGTGCCAAAGGAAACCAGCTTCCGGCGCCACGCGAAGAAAGTGAGGAAAGCGACCAACCCTCCACCCTCCACCGCTGATCCCGCCCTCGCCCTCGCCTCTCACATGTGCCAGTTAGCGAGGATCAGTGTGGCTCAGCGTGACTCCTGCGGTGGCGTCACACAGACACTCATCCTCGCGAATCTCCCACGTTTGACCTAAAGTCCTCGACACAATAGGGGCGGGCGTGGTCTGGGTCTGGGCGGCCTGCAAGTCATGACGCAACGCGCTCCTCCTCCTCCAAGCGTTGCATGGCTACTTTTTTTGTATCTTTGTTAATTTATATGTCACTTTTTTATGCGTGTGGGTGTGGGAGAGAGAAAGTTGGATTCGCTGCTATATGAAAACTCAATTGTATACGTTCTGATATCGCGCGCGGAGTATTTTTTAACTCTTTGTAAATCAAATTTCAATGGCGCTGATACGGACAAAGAACGGAACCTTTTCATTGCGTTTTATGATAGGAATGGATACGAGGAAAAACAGCAGGTGGCAAGGCAGGTTCGTCTTTCCTTTGTCAGTCTGTGTGTGAATTGAGTTTGTCGGTATTGGATGTGAAAACGTCCCATTACTGGATTGCGGGAAGGAGAAGTAAGATTGGAAGCTTCAGTATTCACAAACAACCTACTAACTCAGTCTCAGTGGGTGTAGCTCCGGTCTTTCGTCTAATATTTGAGGTGCAGATAGCAGAATGTAGACCGTAGGAGTGAAATTTCATTTTTTTTTTATTCTCATAGATGTTTTACTTATATTCTATAAGCTACATTATTATGAAACGAATGAGTTCAGAGTTACAAGAGGATCAATTCTGTCCGGGTTCTCTCGTCTCTCCTCTCATATAAACAGGTTGATTGAAAAGGTGATGAACAGGTAAGAAAACACAAAGGAGTTACTAGACAGATACAACAAAATAGACAAATAAAAAAATCTACCGCATACGTTGATTGATCAAACAACCAGATTCGAAATAAAAACTTGTCTTGATAAACAAACAAAACAATAGAGAACACAGACAAAGATAGATAAATAAATAGACAAATAGACAAACGGATAGATACTTGACTACATTAATAGGTTACACGTAAACAGCTTTATGAATGGGGCGGAACAAATAGACTGAGAGACAGACGGTTAGTTTGATAGACAGGCAGACCCCACTTCCTTTACCATCCCTTCCTTCTCAGTCGTCAAGTGGCGGGTGGTATTCGTTGCGCCACCTTGGGGAGTTTGTTTTGCAGGCTGGCCCAAGGTGGAGTCTCAGCCTCAATCGCCAGCTTCCTCCGTCGTAATTGTCCGCTGCCTCCACGCCTCCCCGCCCTCACACCTTGCCCCGCCCGGCCCGCCCTCACTCCAGCCCATCATTCCCCCACCCGGACCTGCATCCACCTCTTCCTTCCCACCCCAGCTCGCTCCCTCGCCGCGCACCTCTCCCTCATGCCTCACGCCTCACACCTGTACCTTGCTTTAAACGCTTTCCTGTATCCACTAGCCTCTCCAGTTCTCACTCTCACTTCCCTCTATTACACCCATACTCTTACAGCCATATCTTCCTTATACAACTGCCTT
>NC_059298.1:4095553-4125553 GCF_017591435.1 Portunus trituberculatus
TTTTAACAGTCATGTGTCTTTTTTGCCCACTCGTCTTCTGCCTGAGGTGTTTTGTTATGGGTGCATGTCCTCTTTCTCTCGTCTTGCTTGCTCCTTTCACTTCCTCACTCTAATTCTCGAAGCTTTTAATTAAATGTGCTTCTTTTTTGTTACTGGTTTTTATTGTTATTATTGTTGTTCTTTTTTTTTTTTTCTTTTCGTGCTTTTTCTTCTTTTTTCCTTTTTCTTTTCTTCTTCTTCCTTTCCTTCTTCTTCTCCTCCTTCTTCTTTTTCTTCTTGTTATTATTATTAATATTATTATTATTATTATTATTATTATTATTATTATTATTATTATTATTATTATTATTATTATTAATATTATTATTATTATTATTATTATCATTATTATTATTATTGTTATTATTGTTATTGTTATTATTATTTTCAATCGTCTCCCCGGAGAGTAACGTTTCTTATAATGTAGTCTCACCTGATTTGTTTTGCTTCTGGACTACCTTTTCATTATGTTATGTTTCTTTGACTTAATTCATCTGTTTCTTGAATCTTTACTAATCCTATTCTGCTTTTCTCAACTTAGAAATGTATTTTCTATATGTTCGTTCCCCCAATGATTTCTGAAATGGTCTTTTTCAATACTTTTCTTCAATCGTTATCTGCAGATATGCCCTTTTTGAATTCACCTTCATTATAAAATCCTTGTTTTAATACCTATCCTTTTCCATTCCTTTACCTTGCTGGATTCACACTCAACTGCCCTCTTTCTACGTTTTTTTCTTCTCTTCTCTTGATCTCTTCTACCTGTCTCCATCACCTGCTTTCCGGCTTCTCTACTTCACCTGTCTGTCATTTCGAGCTCTCTTCCTGATCTCTCTCCTTTACTATTTTCAGTCTTGGCTCGTTATGCAAACTCTGTCTTTGGAATCCCAGGTACATATGTAGTCAGTCTCTCCTCACCTGGCTTGCCCATCTCTCATAAGTGTCACGTTCTTTGTGTGTTTTGCTACTCAAATTTTTACGGGTACTTAATGCTTGTCTTCAACGGGCGTACACTACTTTCCCCTTCTATCTCTTTCCCTCTTTCATTTTTATTTGTTGTTGTTTTTCCCTCACGTCATACACTACACCTTAATTATAGAGAAGACGAACACATGTGATGCTTTCCTTCTCATTTGTAATAAGTGTAAGTCATGCGTGGAGTTAAAAAGATACAACTGTCTCTTTCCCCTCCTTCCCTCTCTCTTCATTAGCTTTAGTAAGAACAAGACGGCTTCACGTTAACGCTCCTCTCACAAGCTGTCGGTGTCATTCAAGGCTCCTTTTGTCTTGTGTCCCAATGCCGTTTAAGGTCCCGCGGCGGTCCTAAGCAGCGTGCCGTATACTGTTAAGGAAGACCATGCCAGCAGAGGGCCTAAGTCTCCGGGGTGCCCAGGGGCGAGACGCGGTGATAGCATCGACCCTGGCGGATTAGATCAAGTGGAAGGACGAGTGGTCTTTGTCGACTGCGTGAAACCCCAGCTTACGACAACAAAAGTCCTGACCACGGCGTTTGGTTTGCCTACCTTACCGGACCACACGCCGCCTGCCTCCTCCTCCTCCTCCTCCTGCTCCTATTCCTCTTCCTCCTCCTCCTCCTCCTCCTCCTCCTCCTCCTCCTCCTCCTCCTCCTCCTCCTCCTCCTCCTCCTCCTCCTCCTCCTCCTCCTCCTCCTCCTCCTCCTCCTCCTCCTCCTCCTCCTCCTCCTCCTCCTCCTCCTCCTCCTCCTCCTCCTTCTCCTTTTCATCATTACTCTCAGTCTTTACATACTACTACATCTGCTACTTCAATTTCTCTCTCTCTCTCTCTCTCTCTCTCTCTCTCTCTCTCTCTCTCTCTCTCTCTCTCTCTCTCTCTCTCTCTCTCTCTCTCTCTCTCTCTCTCTCTCTCTCTCTCTCTCTCTCTCTCTCTCTCTCTCTCTCTCTCTCTCTCTCTCTCTCTCTCTCTCTCTCTCTCTCTCTCTCTCTCTCTCTCTCTCTCTCTCTCTCTCTCTCTCTCTCTCTCTCTCTCTCTCTCTCTCTCTCTCTCTCTCTCTCTCTCTCTCTCTCTCTCTCTCTCTCTCTCTCTCTCAACTTAACAACCTATTCACATTTTTGCTCTTCCTCCTTCCTATGACACCAATACACTTGATGTTTGTGTTGATTTCATGGTTAGTTACCGTAATCTCGTTTAATCTGTTCTTATGCAAGGGGGTTCACTGCCTCCTCCTCCTCCTCCTCCTCCTCCTCCTCCTCCTCCTCCTCCTCCTCCTCCTCCTCCTCCTCCTCCTCCTCCTCCTCTTCCTCCTCCTTCTCTTTCTACTCCTCGTCCTCTTCATCTTCATCCCCTTCCTTCTTTCTCATCTTCTATTTTGTACACTCTATCTTTTTTTTTCCAAGTTTTCCCTCTATCTTTTACATATTTCCTACGTTGCCCTCGGCGTCGTCATCAGTGTCGTCGTTCTCTTCCTCCTCCTCCTCCTCCTCCTCCTCCTCCTCCTCCTCCTCCTCCTCCTCCTCCTCCTCCTAATGTCCTCTGCTACCCCGAGGTGAACCAAAATAGCCGGGCGACAGGTGAGCACCGTCAGACAGGTGGCTTATTAATGTTCATAAAAGTGGCGCTTCAAGACGACCCGGTGTGTCATAAAGTGTTGGGAGAGGCGCTGTTCACGCTCCCCGCACTGCCTTCAGGCTTGTGGCTCTTGGGTCCACTATAGTACAAGCTATTTTCGCCTTCTCCTCTCTAACCTTCCTTCCCTCTTCCCTTCCTTCTTATTGGAGTTTCTGTACTTTGAGTTTGACTTGTGTGTGTGAGTTGAGGGTATGGCAAAGGATGGTGTATGTGTTTGTGGGGATGCGGGGGGTGGAAGTGTGTGTTGGGAGGAGGGGGAAAGGTATGTGTGGTGGGGGGAATGATGGTTTTCGTGGTTTAAATCAAAGTTTTGGTGATTTGCTCGATATTGATTTTTATTCTTTTATTTATTTATTTTATTTATTTTTTTTTTTTTCGTCTCCCGGTGTCCTAGTTCTCATTATTTTCTTGCTCTTTTTCTTCATGTGTGTTTGTTGGTTTACTTATTGGTTCCCCATTTATTTTGGTCCTCAAGTGGGCTAAAGGAAGAATATTTTCGAGGCCAGGTCGTACATCAGTATATATTTATTTGCGGTTTTGTTTCTCTCTTGTTTCTTTTTTCTATTATTTATTTTTTTTTTTTTTTTTTTGCTTTTTTTATCCTCTTGCTATTTTCGTTTCTTCTTTTTTTCATTCTTTCTTCTTTATTTTCTTTACGTTAATTCTCATGTGTGAGTAAGTCTCTCTCTCTCTCTCTCTCTCTCTCTCTCTCTCTCTCTCTCTCTCTCTCTCTCTCTCTCTCTCTCTCTCTCTCTCTCTCTCTCTCTCTCTCTCTCTCTCTCTCTCTCTCTCTCTCTCTCTCTCTCTCTCTCTCTCTCTCTCTCTCTCTCTCTCTCTCTCTCTCTCTCTCTCTCTCTCTCTCTCTCTCTCTCTCTCTCTCTCTCTCTCTCTCTCTCTCTCTCTTCTACGACCTCACCATCATTCTCTCCCATATCTTTCCTCCCTTTCCTCTCCTCATTTCCTGTTCCTCTTTCAGTTTTCCTCACCTCCTTTTCGCTTCCCAACCATTTGCTCTCTTTTCTCTCTATTTTTTCCTTTTCCTAGAACGTCCTTGTCCCCCTTCACCCTTCACCCCTTCACCCCTTCCTTCACCTCTTCCTTCACTCTTTCTTCTACCCCTCCCTCAAGACATCACTCAGAATTAGGCCCACGCGCCCCGATGATCACTAAGATGGCCTGGGCATGACGAGTCTCGCCCAGCCCCATCCTGCCACATCCCGCTAGATCCCACCTCGTCCCGCCGCACCCCAACATAGCACCCTTCACCTGTCACCTCGTCCCAAGTATCTTAGTTACCCGACTTCTTGGCTTTTTGAGATTTCAGAGATGTGCTTTTTTTTTTTTTTATTCTTATTCTTTTTGAGGGAATTTTGTATGTTGATTTTTCTCTCTATGTCTGTGAGTTTTATTTTGTTTTTTTTCTTTATTGTCTCTCTGTGTCTCTCGGTTTTTTTTTTTGTCTGTCTAGCTGTGTCTGGCTTTGTATTTCTTTGTCTATCTTTGTCTTTCTGTCTTTCTATATCTCTGTCTGTTTGCTCTCTCTCTCTCTCTCTCTCTCTCTCTCTCTCTCTCTCTCTCTCTCTCTCTCTCTCTCTCTCTCTCTCTCTCTCTCTCTCTCTCTCTCTCTCTCTCTCTCTCTCTCTCTCTCTCTCTCTCTCTCTCTCTCTCTCTCTCTCTGCCTCCATTTTCATTACAATTCTCAATATTTCACTTTTCTCTCTTTTGATTATTATAATGTTGTTTGAATTTCCTTTTTATTTCCTTTTTCTTCATTTTGACTCTTAAGACACCAAAATTATCACTTTTGCTTTGTCTTATTTCACAAATCATCATATTCTTACTTTCTGCTTTTACATAATATGAATTGCCAGATGAAATACTCGCTGACGATTCTACATATAGACGCCTCCTTTCAACTTTCCTATTTCGTCTAGTTTTCTCTCCTCTCCTCACCTTGAATCCCGCGAGGTCTTATGTGCAGGATTCCCTCTCACTGTAACGTCCCCACTTCACTTTTAACTCCTCTACTTCCCTCTTATTGCAGTATTTCAGGCTTCCTTTAGTACCTCCTTGTCCCTTCTTCAATGGACGCTTGACCCACACCCCACTCACGCCCCATACCTCACTTCCTCTCCTTTGGCTTGCGTATCCAGCTAGTTTCCTATGCAACCCTCCTGCTGTCGATCTGCGGCCATCACGGAACCCGAGTAGCAGCGAGGCGCTAACCATGTTTTATCTGGTGCCTTTTGATTCGGCTTCCCGGCACAGTGTGAGAGCGTCCTTTACGACTGCCGGGAAGGAGCCAGTGAAGCCCCTAGTGCGCAGGCGGCGATAAAAAGCATTTAAGAGTGGAAGTTACCTCAGCCGGAGAGTCGTTGCTCCACTCGGGGGTGAGGCGACCGGCGGGATGCTGCGTGGCTTAACTATCTGTTTTGTGAGGGCGAAGGTGCGGGTAAAGGGCAGTGTTGGTGGCGGCCAGAGTGGTACTAGTGGTGGTGATTGTTAAGGGAAACTTTTTCATACTTTCTACGATGCTTGGTGCGTCTTTCAGTGGCGATGGAGGTCGTTTTAGTCCTCGGGTCGTCCCTGGGTGGTCCTAGTGGTCTTGCAAGTTCACCAGTTTGAGTTCGAGCCCTGCAGGTTCTGGCCCTATCGCTCCACAATCGCCAGTAATATCTTAGGATTTGTAGTCATGTTTCTAGTTTATTCATGCAGTTTAGTGGCAATAAATTATATTCACTGGTCCCCCTTTTATAACTCAAGGTTTGAACACAACGCCGTCTTTGTTCTCGCAAGGTGTTGAAAAATTTGCCGTCTTATGCATTTGTTTGCGGCGCCCTTCACGCAGCGAGGCACTTTGAACCTCGGCATTCAGGGAAATCTCACCGGCAGCCTCTTTCTGTCACTAGTGAAACGACGACATCGATTCGACCTCTCCAGTAAAACCTGCGTGGATTGTTTTCCTTCCCAACACTAGTGGTCGTAACACAAGCCCTTCTACGACCTCCTTTCATGTAACAGTCTCCTCGCCGCCTCCTCTAACATAACAGCCACTTATGTACGTACCACACTTTTCAACGTCACTGCCGCACTTCCTAACACCACCGCAATAATTAGTCTGCGTGCGGGAACATTACTGCTGTCACAAATGCTTGCCAACTTTCACTACAGACAATCGACACTACCGTCATCACCGCTTCTGTGCATACAAAAGGAGCCATTCTCCCTCCCCTTTACGGACACACTGCCTCCACCACCCTCACACCTTCCTGACAACGACGCCGCTTTCACATTGCCCGTGACATCCATAACGCTACGTATTTCTTGAGCAGCTGTCACATGCTGCAGTTGATATACCTCTCCCTTTTCTTCCTGTCAAAAGTCTCTCTCCCATGACAACCTTCATTCAACCTGAGACAGACTCACACCTCAGCCCAGTGACACATCACCCCCATCACCTCCCCTTTGCGGCACCACCTTTTCCCTCAGGCGCTTCTCTCCCAGCCACCCACCCCGCCGGCCCGCCATGCAGGCTCCGCGGCGGCGTGGCTGCATCACCAATATCAGATACCGGGTGACGGGTGCCCGGGATGGCGACACAGATCACACCTCGGGACATTAACCGTGGCAGCCGACCTCGCAGGCAGAGTCCTCACCCACCATATTATTTTATATGTGGATCTTCTCGGCCTTTGATGTCTGGCGGCATCATATATACGAGACCACTCTGGGTGTCGGGAGAGGGCGGTGAGCGGCGCGTCACCTCATGCCTTCAGTAAAGGTTCCCTCTGAAGTGAGCCAGATACCCTAGATGTATCAGGTATCCAGGAGTCCCGAACCCGACCATCTGGGAAAGTCTCTCGCCACCGCCGAACACCACACGGAACACACACACACACACACACACACACACACACAGAGAGAGAGAGAGAGAGAGAGAGAGACTGACATTCAACATTTATGCAGCATTGGTCTTTGCTATCCAGCACAACTTATCGTTCACATTCTCATAACCGGACCTCACATGGAAGAAGTGCTATGGAAGGTTTTTTCTTATCTCTCAATGTTATTTTATGTTCCTAATGTATCTCGTCACACACGTCGCATCTCGCCTCACCTTGGCCGCCCAGGGAGCGAGCGGGAGGCCTGGCCCTGGCTGAGCTTTGCTGGCAGGGACGTGGGTGGCCGAGGCAAGGCTGCTTCGTCCCGCCCTTGCCCTCAGCCAGGCCCCGTTTGGTCCACCGCCTGCCCATCCCTTGCCCCGCCTGACCCGCGACATGTAAGCGGCCCCACAAGACACCACGGACAGGGCTGGCTTGGTCAGGCCTACGCCCATACAAAGGATATTTGCGTAAGAATAACTTCAGGAGAGTTTTGAGACGTCTGGTGTCATCTTAGCAGGCATCCCGCTTCCCAACACGCAATCTTCACCTTTATTTTTATGAAAGGAAAATGTTGGCTTTTTACGCATATCAGATCTCTCTCTCTCTCTCTCTCTCTCTCTCTCTCTCTCTCTCTCTCTCTCTCTCTCTCTCTCTCTCTCTCTCTCTCTCTCTCTCTCTCTCTCTCTCTCTCTCTCTCTCTCTCTCTCTCTCTCTCTCTCTCTCTCTCTCTCTCTCTCTCTCTCTCTCTCTCACACACACACACACACACACACACACACACACACACACACACACACACACACACACACACACACACACACACACACACACACACACACACACACACACACACACACACACACACACACACACACACACACACCAACCATGTCTTGTAACAACTCTACCACCACCACCACTACCACCACTGTGAGAAACCGTCACCACCCAAACACCCAAATCTCAGCCATCAATCGGTAAAAAGACACCGTAACACAGTGCATCCGGCATTCCTGGTCCGCTGTGCTGCCGACTTAAGGTCATTAGCGAGGGTTACGTTGCTCGAGTTACCCCGAGGAAGCTATGAGAACCCGCAGCCACGCTCTCCACCGAAAGGGAAGAAGGTGAGGCCTCAACGTCGCCACAAATCAGGCTTGGGCAGGGATGGAGAGCCACGGGAGAGGAGTACTCGTAAATGATGTTCCTTCCGGTCGCTGCTCCGTGCTTCGGCTTCCTCCAGAACCGCGAAGCCGAGGGTAAAGAGATCAATGGGGAGTATAAGGGGAGGAAAAGGGAACAAAGAAGAATGCTAGAGGGAAAGGAGAGTGGTTTAAAAATGTGATGTTTGATACGAAAGTTACTTTTTTTTTTGTGGGGAAGAGACAAGTATGGAAAATGTTAAAGGAAAATGTATAAAGTGACGAATGAAGCCGAGAGGAATGTTACAGTGAAAAAACAAGTGGTTATAAAAAGTTGTAATGTTAGATAGGAAAGTTGAGAATTGTTTTAGAAGGAACGTCACAGAAATGAACGCGTGGATTAAAAGAAGGGAAAGGAAATTCGTTTGAGAAATGTAATATTTGAACGTTAGAGAAATAAAAAGAAATAACAAAAGAAATATCAAAAGAAATATCAAAATAAAAGTAAGTTAAGTCAATAAACGAGGAAGGAACGGCAGGGACGGGATGGGAAGGATGATTTGTTTTAATATTGTATTGTTTGGAAAAAAAAATATATACGAAGACTGCGAAGATTAAAAATATAAGAAAATACCAATAATATAGATACGAAAGTTATAAATTAGAAATGAAGGAAAAGTAAAAGAAAAGATAAAAGGTAAGTAAAACCACACACACAGCGGAAGTCAAGAGGAAATAAACACAAGGAAAAAAAAAACACTGAGAGATAGAGAGATAGAAAAACAGACTATCATTATTAAGTGCTAGATTTTTTTTTTTTTTAAACCTCCCTTTGTATTATGCATTTTTCTTCCTTTCACCTCATCATTCATACCGGAGACACGCGTATAGGAAAACACAGGTGGAGGAAAAGAGAAAGCAATGAGAAGAAAAAAAACATATATGATTGTACTGCGTGTGGAAGTAGACAAATAGGAGGCACGATCAAGCCAGTGGAAGACGGCGACCCAATGATCCTCCTTTTCCTCCTATCACCCACCAACTAAACGACCCCACAAGCGCCTCCGTCACCCCACGCACAACACAACTCCGGAAGCCTTCATCAACACACCCACCGTCAAACACACACATTCACACGCACACACACGCACACACTCTTTTGCTTCCACATCCTTTGTAATTAACCCCTTCATGACGCGTTTCCTAAATAACTGCAACAGATGACAATGGTATATGAAAAGTGGTATAAGCGTCTTAGAGTTGTTATTAAACCCTTCAGTACTAGAACGCGTTTTCACATTCATTCTGGTTACTATTTGGTGATTTTATACAGCTTCAGAAACTCATGTGGGGGATTAAAATAATGAAGAGTTTGGCCATTAATCTTCTGACTTCTATAGACCCTTCTTAATGTCAATAAAATTGGTCTACTCATACACAAATCTCAAGGTAAAAATGTGTCCCAGAACTGAAGGTATCAAATAACTAAAAACAGAAGGTTATTTTTTCTTGTATGACTCACGAAAATACGAAGGAAGACTTAGACAAGAATCTTAGCGTATATTTTCAAGTATCATAGTAATTAGTTTTTTCTTGCCTCGTTAATGATAGTGATAATGAAAGACCATTTATATATCAGCGTTCATGCCTTGTTGCCCTCTTGTTTACTGCGTGTTGTTTTTATAAGATTGAAACAAAAATGTATTAAGATAAACCTCATGCTGTGTTTTCTTCTTCAGTTTGTTCAGTCTATCTCTATTTATCTATTTATGTACCTATCTATTTGACGATGGAATATGAAAAAGAAACATGGAATAGATAAAAATGAGAGTTTATAGATTTATTTTTCCTTCACAACACCTAAGTAGACGAGACAATGTCAGTCTATCTTTATTTATCTAGTTACATATCTATCTATTTGGAAATGGAATATGAAAAAGAAACATGAAATTGATAAAGATGGTTGAGGAGTTTCTAGATGATTTTTCCCTCACAATACCTACAAGTAGACGAAACAAGATTGATTTTCCATTTCATTTGATACTAAATCACAATATTGTTGAACTACAAACATTTGGTCATCCAAGCATCTCCTCCAACAACTTCACGAGAGCTTTTTCATTTAACAGGTTTTCCTTTGAGAACAATGACGCTTCTCTATATTCATTCTACTTACTATTTGGTGATTTTATACAGCTTCGGAAATTTATGCGAGGGATTAAAATACAGAAGACTGCTGCTATTAATCTCCTGACCTCCTTAAACCCTTCCTAATATCAATAAAATGGTCTAATCGTACACAAATCTCAAGCGAAAAATGTGTCCCAGTATTGCTTAATTGGGGCAAAAACGTATTTTTACCCGATATATTTCTTACACCAAGTTTCTTTTAAATCTAGATAAGAAATTTACATCCCTGAAAATTCCTGCTGGAAGAAGTGGTCAGTTGCTAGAGAGAGAGAGAGAGAGAGAGAGAGAGAGAGAGAGAGAGAGAGAGAGAGAGAGAGAGAGAGAGAGAGGGGACTCATTGAAGTGGTCAAACAATTTCTACTGACTAAGTTTGTGACGACAAGACGGATACTTAGAAAAAATAAATAACCACTCTCTCCCACACCACCACTAAGGCATCTCAGTATCACGATCTTCCTTCAGTTCAGCAGCAGGAACAGTAGATCATGAATGCAGCGGTACCTCATGCGTTAATATTTGTTATTCCTCATGATAAGTGGAACAAATAGTCTCCTCACACAGCAAGATCCACACGCTTGCACTCGGAGAAAAAAACTGGACAGACGCTCACTTTTTAAACCTTTTTATGCTTTCCTCGGTGCATCAGGCGGTGGCGGCGGCTCAGGGTGGTGAAGAAAGGTTGCAGGAAGTCCACACAGTAATTCCAGCGTTGGTGTTAAGTTACTACCATGCTCTGATACTCCCGTTGGTGCGCCAGGGTGAGGAGGAATCGAGCCCCATCAGTTTGATCAATTTTTGGCTCTACCATCGATTTGTTACACTCGGGAGGCTTCCAGTCACGCCTCGGAGGGTTGTGTAGGTAGTTCCAGCGCATTCTTCAGAAATAAATATATATTTTATCCGCGTATTTTGTCTTATTTTTAGTATATTTTTGTTACCTGTAAAAAAATAAACAAGCTTACTTCTTGTGACCAGAAATAAATGTTGCGGTCCATTCTTTACTGTTTTTTTTTCTTTTCTATATATTTTTTTTTTATTATGAAGCAGGTTATTCGTTAGATGTGTTGTTAGCTTCTTATCTTTCTTTTCGTTTATCAGAGAGAGAGAGAGAGAGAGAGAGAGAGACAGAGAGACAGACACACAGACACACAGACACACACACACACACACACACACACACACACACACACACACACACACACACACACACACACACACACACACACACACACACACACATAGACAAAGAAACTGAAAGACTAACCAAGGAATACAAACACAGACACAGACACAGACACTCAGACAAAGACAGACAGGCAGACAGACATTGAGTGAGTGAAGAACAGAGAAAAGAAATCATACTTGCATCGTTTCAAGTCAAATGAGGCACCGACACCTACGTACACACCACACACATATACACACTTACATAGAAGACAGTCTGACCTAGATTGTCTTAGAAGGCGTCAGGTCAGGAGGGGTGCCTTGAGGATTGAGGAGAAAGAAGGTAGGGCGTCAGACAGTGAGCAACACCACACCCTTACCTGACCGAGACGAAACGATGACGCCTTTAACACCTTCGATACTTAGACGCAATTTTTTCCTTGATATTTGGGTGTGATTAGACGATTCTATTTGCATTAGGAAGGCTCTATGGAGGTCAGAAAATTAATGGCCAGAGTCTTCACTATTTTAATCCTCCACATAAGTTTCTGAAGCTGTATAAAATCGCCAAACAGTAACCAGAATGAATATGAAAAAGCGTATTGAAGACGTTTAGAAGTCTCATGTGAGTGCTCAGAGCAGGGGAAAAATACTCTGAAAAAATATTTATGTTTACCGTCAAGTTTCAGAGACTCCGCCGCCGCCGGACGGAACCCCTCCCCGACCTCTCACGTTTCCTCCATTTTTGCGGTAAGGGCGCGAGGGTGAGGGTGCAGGGGACGTGGGAGGAGACGAGAGAGGAGGCATGTTAAGATAATGGCGGGTGCGGTGGGTGTAGGTGAGTGTACATGGGGAGGGAGAGAGGGAGAGACAGAGGGAGGGAAGAGTACTAAGAGGAAGAGAGGGAGGAAAAGTGAGGTGGAGGGGGAGCTGAGGGAAAGGTGGCGGTGGTTAAGGACGGGATGTAGTGTCAAGTATACAAACAAGTGGACGCCCTCTTGACACGCCCATCAGCTGATCGGTGCATTGGTTGGAGAGATAACTAGTGCAGGGCTGGGAGGTGCTGGGTAGTTAAAGAAGAACGGAATGTTAGACAGGGATTTGATGGGGTGATAAGAGGCAAGGAGTCGGGGTGAAAGCAGATGAGAGGAACATGATGGGGAGATAAAGAAAAAAAAGGGAGCAGGAGGTTGTGTTTCAGGATAAAGAGGAAGATTGAAAGATGGGGAAGATAAAGATTAGACGAAGCAGTGATGGGAAGGCGGCAGGGCAGGGAGGGTAAGAAGCCTCATTCCATAATTGCCTAGAAGAGATTGTTGAGTGATGGGGAGAAGCAATTAAATTATGGGATGTTCAGCTGAGATTGAAAACATTATAATAATTATTATTATTATTATTATTATTATTATTATTATTATTATTATTATTATTATTATTACTATTGTTATCATTATTATCATTATTATTCAGCTCTACATATTTATTTTCCCGATACTTCAAACACCTTTCAATTTTAACTCTTTTCAAAATGCAACAAGATTCAATTCCCTTTTATCTCGTGGCGGTAGAAGCGGCGGCGTCAATGCTGGGCGTCGCCTCATTAAGAGCCTGACACGTGTAATCTAAAAGGAGTTGTTGTATTGCCGCCTTTCAAACAGCTGCTATCGGCGCGAAAACAAGGCGTACATTTTACCGCGGCGGAGAGTAAGGAGTGCGTCGTTCCCTCTTTATTTATGGAGGAAGCAAAGTATTAAGAGAGAGAGAGAGAGAGAGAGAGAAAGAAAATAGAATATAAATATTGTTTACACACGCATGCGGCACACAAGCCTCGACAACACAACACCGCCAGCGGGAACACATTGCCTTAAAGAGAAATCGGTCGGCGACTGCGCTACACTCTGAAAAAAAAGTGCGGCGGCTCGACAGATACAAGTCTCCTCTCAAATGAAGATCGCTTGGACTCGGGCGTGCGACATCCCGCCAAGCCTGAATCAACAGCACTAAGAGCCAAGAATAACCCACGCCCTGCCCGCAAGTCGCTCTCCTTAGACAGACACATACGCCTGACAGAGACAAACGGTGCTGATGACAGACGGAGTGACCAGCTCGGCCCCGGAGCTCCGTCAACGTGAGGGGCGTGAAGGAAGACGCACGGAAGATGAACGATGCGCAGAGACCCACTAACACCATCAAGACCCGGAACACCCTGAAGGCGGAGGACCTGAGTGTAAGAATCGAGGCTCATTTGTATGTCAAGTAGGTGTTTAGGGAGGAAAGCTGCATGAAAATCATCTGTATGTTTAGAAAGAAGGAACAGGAAACTGGTTCATCAGCCGAGCTTTAAAACTGACCCATTCTGAAATGAGGAGCGACACTTAAGGAAGAAGGCAGGGCGAGGGAGAGGAAGAGAGAGGAAGGGGTCAGGGCGGAAGATCGTGGAGAGCACCGTGGAAGGAGGACAGGGGTTGGCCAGACCTGGAGGGTTGATGGGGGTTCCAGCGGGCGGTGGCCTTTGATCCTGCCAATGGAGTGGATGGTGGCGGCGCGACCAGTGATCAGAGACAGGCCGCCACACCTGACTGATAGACGATACTGGATGAGGAGGATTTGCAACACCACTCATGTAAACATACGCGGTCAACTCGCTACCATTTTACTGCCCCTTCACCCGCCTCCCCCATAGATCCGCAGGGGTGAGGGGAAGGTACGGGAGGGAAAGAAAGGTGAGAATTTATAATAGGATCAAATCAATAAAAGTGTAAAACTGAGAAGGTAAAAGAAGTAAACTGTATTAATCAGAAATGCGATACAGTACACTAACTGACCAGGACAGATGCACAATGATCGCTAATGAAGTGTAATTTACAGGGATGTCAGATGGCCAAGATTGGGGATAACGATACTGTGATAACAAGAAGCTACTATGCAGATGCTGGAAGGATACGCAAGATTATATTATCTGCTGAATATCTTCAAACCAATGACATATCTATAATCTCAACGTTTCTTGCCATCGTAAAGATTTTCCTGGTTTTTTTTTCTCTCTCTTTCTTTTCAGTGCAAATAATCCTCATCAGTACACAGGACAAGACAAGAGTAAAAGGTAAACGCGTCTTCTAATTGACCGAATATTGTATGCATACGGAGAATCATTAAAATGGTGAAGTATTACTGAATGCAAGCTGCGGTAGACAACTTCAGATGTGGACAGAAAGTGGTGAGTTCCAGCTTGCTTGAGTTAGATTAAAAAAAAAAAAAAAAAAAATAGATAGAAAAATATTTTTCTTGAATAAATTAGCAGATAAATGGTTTAGTCATGAGTCATTAGGGAACTTTAAAAGAAGATCAGACAAAAAATGGATGAGGATTGTAGATAGAAATAGATATGTTTCATACACAGACTGACACGTGCAGGCCTAACGGTTTCTTGCTGCTTCCATTATGTACTTATGTTCTTATGTGTGGTCAAGTTCCGTTGATTTGCCCAGATACTCCAGTACTCTAGAGATTCAAAAAGAAAACAGCGCCAAGACTCCACAAACTCCCTCTGAAACTTCACCGAGTTATTATCTTTCCTTACGATCGCTGCCTGTTACTTTCTGCATCTGATTCCCGGCGCTCGATGTACCATGAACACTTACGCACGTCCCTGCCGGATATCCCAGCGTGCAATGAACGACTTCTGGTGTGCAACTGGACGTTAACCCGCCTGTAGCGATGCACTTCTCGCCCTCTGAGCCCCGCACACCCAACACGTGGTAGCGGCAACTTATTTCAAGCCTTAGTAACTCTGCAAACAAGTCCCGATTTCGCCAGTCATGCTTTATGTGATTACACTCTGTATATCATGAAGCTTGAATAGAGTGTTTTTTATATAAGCTTGAAAATGTTTGAACAAATATATATAAAAGTGAAGTAGCAATGTGGAGGAGGGTTAAGGGTAGAGAGGGAATGTGCTTGGGTGGGTAAGAGAGGCAGCAAGTGGATGGCGGCACAAGAAAGACGAATCAGAAGGAGTCGCTACTTGTTAGGAGGAGAGAGAGGCGAGGTGTGGGTAGTGGTTAAGGGGCCACTGGGACATCGGAAGAGATGAGAGGGTGATACGGGGTCACGTAGAAGGTTGAGAAAGGAGGCGAGAGACAAGATATGGAGAAGAGGTATCAGTGAGACATCGAAGACAAGAGTCGAGAAGAAGAGGGATAACTTGACCATAGAGCTTAGAGTTAGTCGAATATAGGCACATGTAGAAGACTCGGAAAGCTACTAGAGGTAAAGTACAGACTAAGAGGCGACTGAGCACTAGTGACCAGAGAAACTAGAACCAGAAAAAAATATAAAAGAAGGAAGAGTAAGAAGTAGGTAAGGGGCACGGGCATGGGGGTATAGGTAGACATGTAGAGGCTTAGGTAGGGAACTTGGTTGGGGGAAGGGGGATTGGGGAGTAGGTGGTGATGAAGCGTCCACAACCATCGCATGTAAAAACTCCCCGCGGAACACAGCCAAGACTAACCTCCCCTTGTTGTGTTTTTTTAACATACTTTAGTAACATTCCTTCCCTGCTCATTATTTATGGCATCGTTGTACCTTGGAATCAGCATTGGACGGTGCTTAGTGGGCTTTATATTCCCTGGTGGTTGCTGTTGTGGTTGTTATCGTGGTTGTTATTATGGTTGTTATTGTGATTGCTATGCTGGTTGCAATACTGGTTGTTATACTGGTTATTGTGTTGGTGCTAACTTACATATTTTTTTTGTGTTTTGTGGTTGTGTGTGTGTGTATGTATGTGTGTGTGTGTGTGTGTGTGTGTGTGTGTGTGTGTGTGTGTGTGTGTGTGTGTGTGTGTGTGTGTGTGTGTGTGTGTGTGTGTGTGTGTGCTTCTGGGTGTGTGTATCCTTCACAGACATGCACAGCTGACTCATCCACCTCAGATATAATATAACCTTGTATACCAATTCCTAAAAGTTGTTAAAATCATCTCCAATTACAAGATCGATTGTCAAAACAGGCATAATTTTCTATATCGTCTTTTTTCTCCTATCATTCATTCATTCAAAAGTCTACACTCACATTACTAAGGGAGATACTGTGTTAGGTTTGGTTCTATTCTCTCCTTCAATTCTTGTTAGCATTCCTTGGGTGTTGTAGAAAGGAAGGTCGCTGAGATGGAAGGCAGTGGTGGTGGTGGTCCTGGTGCCGGTGGTGGTGGTGGTGTAAAGGCGAATGCCCCTTCACGCCTGCCCCATCTGCCCGATCTCTTCATCTGGGAGCCGCCTTGCCCTTCCTACTCCTTATCTTGCTCAATAATTATCTGTAACAATCCTTTGAAGTTGTCGTTCACATTTTCACTGATAAGTAAGTTTCCTGACGTCTGTTTTACAAGAATTTTATGATCCACTAAGCCACTTGTACATAAACAGCATATGCTCTCTCTCTCTCTCTCTCTCTCTCTCTCTCTCTCTCTCTCTCTCTCTCTCTCTCTCTCTCTCTCTCTCTCTCTCTCTCTCTCTCTCTCTCTCTCTCTCTCTCTCTCTCTCTCTCTCTCTCTCTCTCTCTCTCTCTCTCTCTCTCTCTCTCTCTCTCTCTCTCTCTCTCTCTCTCTCTCTCCGACAGACTTGTCAATTCGTAAACAGTGATCTTATCTACACTTTTTTCTATAAAAATGGATAAAAAAATTTTGTTTCTGTATCTAAAAACATGACAAACGACTACAAGATGAACCAGGCTTCCACTACTACTACTGCTGCTGCTGCTACTACTACTACTACTACTACTACTACTACTACTACTACTACTACTACTACTACTACTGCTGCTGCTGCTGCTGCTGCTGCTGCTGCTGCTGCTACTGCAACTGCTACTGCTACTGCTGCTGCTACTGCTACTGCTACTACTACTGCTGCTGCTGCTGCTGCTGCTGCTGCTGCTGCTGCACTGCTGCTGCTGCTGCTGCTACTACTGCTACTGCTGCTGCTACTGCTACTATTACTACTACTATTACTACTGCTGCTGATAATAATAATAATAATAATAATAATAATAATAATAATAGTAATAACAACAACAACAACAACAACAACATTAATAATAAAATAAAAAAGCAATACTGTTAATAACATCAACAATAAGAGTAGCAATACGACTACATCACCAAAACCACATATAATATAAGAAATCATCTACAAAAGTCAACACAGTCTCAAGCACCTTCACATTGAGCCACACACACTGTACACCCTCTAAAGACACAAAAGAAGCATCAACTACGAGTATTCCTGCAAAAGTGGCTGGCTCGGTGAGGAGACAGATTTAAGTGGGAAACTCGTGGTCAGGAAACATCGAGGGACAGAGGGAGGAGCCAGTCGCGGCCGGTTATGAACAGGGAGAGGGAGGGAGACGCATAATAGAGCGAGGGAGGAGACGTGGGAGTAGAGGAAGAAGAGGAGGAGCGGGTGGGTGTGTAGGGGAAGTGTGGGAAATTAAGTGTAGCGGCCAGGTATGATGTGTGTAGGCGGATGAGGATGTAGATAAAGTGTTATAAAGTGTTGGTGGTGGATGATGTGAGTCTGGTTGATGAAGAAAACGAGTACTAGGGTCAGATGCGTGCCAGGGCGTGGATGAGTGTGATGTGGATGAGGGATGTGAATGAGTGGAAGAGAAAGGCGTGTTTTGGTGCTGGTGTTAAGATTTGTGTGGTTGTGTGGTTGTGATCTTAGAAGGAATACGGTGGTAGTAGGGATGCATTCTCTCTCTCTCTCTCTCTCTCTCTCTCTCTCTCTCTCTCTCTCTCTCTCTCTCTCTCTCTCTCTCTCTCTCTCTCTCTCTCTCTCTCTCTCTCTCTCTCTCTCTCTCTCTCTCTCTCTCTCTCTCTCTCTCTCTCTCTCTCTCTCTCTCTCTCTCTCTCTCTCTCTCTCTCTCTCTCTCTCTCTCTCTCTCTCTCTCTCTCTCTCTCTCTCTCTCTCTCTCTCTCTCTCTCTCTCTCTCTCTCTCTCTCTCTCTCTCTCTCTCTCTCTCTCTCTCTCTCTCTCTCTCTCTCTCTCTCTCTCTCTCTCTCTCTCTCTCTCTCTCTCTCTCTCTCTCTCTCTCTCTCTCTCTCTCTCTCTCTCTCTCTCTCTCTCTCTCTCTCTCTCTCTCTCTCTCTCTCTCTCTCTCTCTCTCTCTCTCTCTCTCTCTCTCTCTCTCTCTCTCTCTCTCTCTCTCTCTCTCTCTCTCTCTCTCTCTCTCTCTCTCTCTCTCTCTCTCTCTCTCTCTCTCTCTCTCTCTCTCTCTCTCTCTCTCTCTCTCTCTCTCTCTCTCTCTCTCTCTCTCTCTCTCTCTCTCTCTCTCTCTCTCTCTCTCTCTCTCTCTCTCTCTCTCTCTCTCTCTCTCTCTCTCTCTCTCTCTCTCTCTCTCTCTCTCTCTCTCTCTCTCTCTCTCTCTCTCTCTCTCTCTCTCTCTCTCTCTCTCTCTCTCTCTCTCTCTCTCTCTCTCTCTCTCTCTCTCTCTCTCTCTCTCTCTCTCTCTCTCTCTCTCTCTCTCTCTCTCTCTCTCTCTCTCTCTCTCTCTCTCTCTCTCTCTCTCTCTCTCTCTCTCTCTCTCTCTCTCTCTCTCTCTCTCTCTCTCTCTCTCTCTCTCTCTCTCTCTCTCTCTCTCTCTCTCTCTCTCTCTCTCTCTCTCTCTCTCTCTCTCTCTCTCTCTCTCTCTCTCTGTACTGTGCCATTCCTCATCCCTATCCGTCCCTTACCTCACCTCTTACCCTCTCACCCTCCCTCACTTTCCCACCACCTTCGCTACCTCCCTGGCTCGCCTTCACCTCAGATCAGCAAACAAGGAGCGCCAGCGTCACACACACGTCAAGAAATGACACCACCGGCCACATGTTGTCCGCCCTTCTTGTTCCTTCTCTTTTCCTCAGGTATTTATCAATCTCACCGGTATAAGAAGACTGTGTGTGTGTGTGTGTGTGTGTTTGTGGGAGGATGGGACAGAGGGGGTTGCTATGTGTGTGGGTCTGTTGCTAATATACTCGGATAAAAATGCTAACAATATTGATGAATGCATAAACACAGGCAAGTTCTTGTGTAATGTTTGTTTGCCTACGTGCATATATACATTCATACGGACGTGCTTAGGTTGGTAGTGAAGGTCAAGGTCCTTTACTTACCTGCCGTGATAAGTATTGCATTGTTGCTTACTCCCTTGCTTGCTCAGATTCCACATAGAAGAATGTTTAACCTGTTCAGTAGCATTGCATGTTCTCCTATTCATTCTTCTTACTACTTAGTGATTTTATACAGCTGCAGAAATTCGTGTGGGGAATTAGGATAGTGAAGACTGTGGTCAATAATCTTCTGACCTGTATAAACCCTTCGTAATGTCAATAAAATCGTCTAATTACACCCAAAATTCAAGGTAAAAATGTCTCCCAGTACTGAAGGGGTTAACTTAAAGATAGAAAATAAGTAAACAGATAAAAGCACGTCAAATAATTAACAGGAAAAATATGTAATGAACTATGTAGGGGGAAAGTAATGTCAGAGAGAGAGAGAGAGAGAGAGAGAGAGAGAGAGAGAGAGAGAGAATGTTTGCGTTATATCTGTCACGTCACTCTACTGGGCCGGTGTGTCAGCCTATGGACAGTTGCCGCTTAGTGTTCACTCTCTCTTTCCCTCCCTCTTTCTCTCCCTCCCTCCGTCCCTTCCTTCTTTCCTCCCTTCCTCTCTCTCTCCCCTTAAGGATGAATGGCGTGAGAACCCAGGTGTGTGTGTGGGAGGCGGGGGAGGTGGATGAGGAGGAGAGAAACGCGAAAGTTTGGAGAAGGAAAGTAAGGAAAAGGAGGAGGAAGAGGATGATGGGAAGAAGGAGAAGGAGGAGAAAGACGAGGAGGAGTAGGAGGAGGAGATGGAGGAAAAAGAGAAACTCGGAAGGAATTGGAATAAAAAATTAAAGTTGAATTTATTTGATGAATAAAATGAAAGGAAAGAAGAGAGAGAGAGAGAGAGAGAGAGAGATGTGTGTGTGTGTGTGTGTGTGTGTGTGTGTGTGTGTGTGTGTGTGTGTGAGGGGTAGTGTTAGAGAAAGAAAGAGGGACGAAAGATGTGTGGGAGGAGAGAGAGAGAGAGAGAGAGAGAGAGAGAGAGAGAGAGAGAGAGAGAGAGAGAGAGAGAGAGAGAGGGTAGGGCAAGGCGAGGGTGGCAGTAGTGGAAGTGGTGGTGGTGGTCGCCCCTGCATTCTTCCCCTTTGACCCTACCGGAACAGAGGGTGAGGGTGGGGTACGCAGGGGGTGTATCCCGAGGTGTTTTCCTCCCCCAGGACCAGGGCCGGAGGGAAAACACGAAGGACAATGGTCACCTGAATGCGACGCTTATTTGACATTCACCGGAACAAGTTCTTAGGATTACGTTTTCCCACGCATGCGCAGTTGCCCCTTTGCTCAATAACACTCCATCTGAACCTTCCTTTTTAAATCCCATGTCTTTATTTTTCATACGTTGCCAGATGAGTTTGAGTTGTCACGCTGTATTGTGTGTGTGTATGTATGTGGGTCTTTTTATGTGTGTCTAGGAGGTTCAGATACGAGTAAGCGGAAAGTAGGTTAGATTTTTGCCATATCGGCCGTGCGGTGCGTGGCTGGGGTGCGGGCGGGACCTTGTGAGGGTGGAGAACCGGCACAAAGGCGAAGGTGCGACGGTCATAACAATATTTCATAGGGTAACGGGCAGGAGGATTTGATATGCCAGATAGATATAATGCCCGCCGGTGCCCAGGAAGAGAGGGACGGCCGGAGATGGGCCCGAGGGTGTGTTTGTTCACCCTTCCTTCCTCGCCCCACTGACTTTGCCCAACAGGAAGGTCCAGAAAAAAGGAGGCACAGAAATCATTATATCATCTCCATTCTTTTATTAATGTCCTTTCGTTTTCCCGTTTTCCTCTTAAATATGTTCGTAAATGTTGTAAATATAAAATGACGTTGTTATACTTCCATTCCCTTGTTAGTATCGTATCTCTTTCCTTTTTCCCTTTTAAATCTTGTCATGAATAGGTTTGATAGGAACTAACGTTATTTATTATACTATAATCTCAATTTCTTTATCATCATATCATTTTAGTCCTTAAGTCTAATCGTAGACATGCTTAATAAGAAACATAAGCTTACGTAATGTTTAGCACGAAGCCCCAAGTTAAAAGTGCATACGTTCCCCCTCCAGGGCGTCGCAGCGAACACTCACGAGGCTCTGAGCACGGGATTCTTGGAGCGCGTTACGACTTGTTTCACATTCGCACGCTCATGAGGGAATGCCTGGAATGTTAACTTCCAAGACGAGTCGGAGTGCGTGGAATGAAAAATCTCACACGCGCCGGACGTTTTACACTCCGATGATTCCTCCACGTTATCTGAAGGAGCAGCGGCAGATGTCGAGGTGTCAGGCTGAGATTCTCCCCGCTCGCTAATTACTCAAGTGAGGAAGCAAGCTGGCTGACTGACCTACGCCCCGAACAGCTTAAAAATGATGGACGGTGGAGGCGCGCACACAACAGGCTCTCCATCAATTAGTGGCCTCGTGTGTGTTCTTTCGCTGCGCTTCATCCTCTTGTGGTCGTCCAAGGGTTCCCAATTGGCTGTATTCCCTGTAGTTTTCCCCCAGTGCTTAGCGGCCGTGCGAGAACAATAGCAGGATTAGTCTTGTGTAAAAGATGTATGGGAAGCCCCGGCGGATTAATGGAGGGGAAAGGTAAGCGCATTATAAGAATAAAGACAGGTGAAGTATGGAGAAGAATGGGAGTGGAATGAGCGTCGTGAGACAAGAATGCGAGGAGGCGTGCAGCCGCGACTAGTGAGATGAGCAAATGAACGGGAAAGAAGACGCACTCGGAAGGGAAACAGGGCGGACAGCTTAATATTAGACAAACAGGTAAAGGTACGGACAGGTCTGCGAGGTGGGGGAGGGGTGGGAGGCAAACACGAGGCAGGGTACGGGAGGAATGTGGACGGCCAAGGCAGGCGTGCGTCTTCTCAGTAGGGCCACCGCTGAACACAACACAAACATGCCAGGCTGGGTGTGAGGGGCGAGTTGAGGACTGCCTGCTTGCCTGCCTGCCTGCCTGCCTATCTACTCGACCATCAGGTGCTTGTTGACTGCTCTTAGTGGAGTGCTTTGGATGGCTTTACGCTCCCTTGTCTGACCTGAAAGAAAAATAAAACGTGGTAGAAAAGTAACATACATGTCTAATGATCACGACTGTGTGTGTGTGTGTGTGTGTGTGTGTGTGTGTGTGTGTGTGTGTGTGTGTGTGTGTGTGTGTGTGTGTGTGTGTGTGTGTGTGTCTCACTGAGTGGTCGACAAAGTTGCTAAGTTTACGGCAGTCTTGTGGGAGGGGTGACACGCGTTTGGAGCTGTCACGAGGAAGGCATGTGTGTGTGTGTGTGTGTGTGTGTGTGTGTGTGTGTGTGTGTGTGTGTGTGTGTGTGTGTGTGTGTGTGTGTGTGTGTGTGTGTGTGTGTGTGTGTGTGTGTGTGTGTAGCTTTGGTGGTGGCCTCGGTGGTGTGACTTAGTGCAGGGTGTAGCAAGTGATAGTGTCGGCAGAGGAGTTTCTCACACTGACAGGGGTGAGGGAGGGAAAGGGCGGCCAAGGGAGGGACACGGTAGCATATTAGGGAATCATATACACTGGATGTCAGTGTTGACCCTCTGACTCACCAGCGCGCGCTCCTCCTTGGCACCCAGTGAAGGACAGACGCCCTCACTACCCTTCAGATGCCCATGGAACTCGATACACGCCATGCCTGCCTATTATTGATTTCGTAATATTGCACGGTGAGCACATGGACTGAAACATATATTCGCTTTAGTCTTGCTGTTAATTCGGTAAGGAATAAATAAGTATAGATTACTGAAGCCTCCTTTTGTTTGACTTTATTCACATTTTTTTCTTAATTATCTCACTATAATACGAGTATGTAAGAATATCCTTTTCCTTATGCCCTCCTTTACTGATTGTGTGTGTGTGTGTGTGTGTGTGTGTGTGTGTGTGTGTGTGTGTGTGTGTGTGTGTGTGTGTGTGTGTATATATATATATATATATATATATATATATATATATATATATATATATATATATATATATATATATATATATATATATATATATATATATATATATATATATATATATATATATATATATATATATATATATATATATATATATATATATATATATATATATATATATATATATATATATATATATATATATATATATATATATATATATATAGATAGATAGATAGATAGATAGATAGATAGATAGATAGATATAATATATTACGAGATACAATTAGCTAAAATATCATATTCTCTTAGTATTTTCTTTGAGACATGCTCTGTTTTTCCCTTCTTAATTTCTCAATTACTTAACCAAAGCATCTTTTTTTTTCTTCTTTTATTAGCTGAACGTCATTTTCTTTTTTCTTCTCCACTTGGTGTATCCATTAAACTGCCTCTACGTGCCATCCGAATATCAGGTTTGTGAGTTCAGCTGGTCGCTACCTGGACGCTGTTTTTTTTTGTGTGGGGGACTGAATTTATGAACTGACAAGAAATCTCTTTCAAGTGTGTGTGTGTGTGTGTGTGTGTGTGTGTGTGTGTGTGTGTGTGTGTGTGTGTGTGTGTGTGTGTGTGTGTGTGTGTGTGTGTGTGTGTGTGTGTGTGTGTGTGTGTGTGTATGTTTGTGTGTGTCTGTGTTTTGGTAAAGATCGAGCGGCGATTTGGGTTAGTTAATTTTCAAAGCGGTGTTTTGTTTTGTTGTTCCTCGCCTCGTCTTGAGTCTTGGCGGCGCGGGAAACAAAAGAAGAAATGAAAGGAAGGTTCCTTTATGATCATTTTCTTTACGACCTTCCATTAAGAGTAGCTCAACACACACACACACACACACACACACACACACACACACACACACACACACACACACACACACACACACACACACACACACACACACACACACACACACACACACACACACACACACACACACACACAGAGAGAGAGAGAGAGAGAGAGAGAGAGAGAGAGAGAGAGAGAGAGAGAGAGAGAGAGAGAGAGAGAAAGAGAGAGAGAGAGAGGGAGAGAGAGAGAGGAAGAGAGAGACAGAGATAACACACGTCAAGCCCATATTCTTTTTTTCTCCTTATCGCACTGTGCTAACAAATAATGCAATTAATTAGCCAGCATATACTTGAAGCTTGCCATTGAAATCATTACTTTGGCAAGGCGAGGCGAGGCACGAGGCACAAGCACAAAGTTCCTGCAACATTCATAAGAGTCGCGTCTGCATTGCCAACACCGTAAAACATCCCACGTTCCTCGCTCGTCAGGAGTAAACAAGTGCCTTCCTCAAAGACAAGAAAAAAAAGAAAAAATGTGCCTTGGCCGGAAGATGGGACCAGTAGCACTACCACAGGCACCATTGGCACAGTCCCTCCCCCTCTCCTCCCTCTCCATCTCTCTCTACGATCCCCCCTAACTGGTCCCCTATGAACCTCCTTCGGCTCCCCTAGAGGACCTCCCGGCACCCCGATGGCCCGTCACGAGTCGTCACGCGTTTTTATAACACCTGAACTAGACGAGATGATAACGTGCTTGCCGGGAACAGGTGTCAGAATGGGCGAGCAAGAAAATGAGGGCTGCTGCCGAGATGCGCGCTGAGGGAGACAACTGGTGTGGTGGTGGTAGTGGTGGTGGTGCAGGCAGAGATAGTGGTGTTTGGTGGAGACACTGGTAAGGGGGTGGCAATGGCAGTAGTGGTGATGGTGATGGTGGTGCTGATTGTGAAGTGAAAGGGAAGTGATAATGATGTACTTCTTAATTATTAAGTGTCAATATTGGTTATAAGGTTGATATTGCCTTATAAAACGATATTTATTCAAGAGCTGCATACTGTGGTGGACACGAGGGTGATGGAGTGATGGCTTGGTGACAGCTGCGCCGAATTGTTCTTGTTATTACTGTTGCTGCTGCTGCTGGTTATGATGACAGCTGCTTCATGGTGGTGGTGGTGGCGGTGATGGTGGTGGTGGTGGAGGAAGAGGTGGTGGTGGTGGTGCTTGACGTGACGAGCAGCGAAAGTCATGTGAGTGTTTGACATTGCCGTGGCAGCTGAAGAATGTCTGTTATGAAGGTGTAGTGAGTGACAGTTATGGTGATCTGGTGAGCGATGAAGACCACGGTGATGACGGCAAGGAGAGGATGCACTACACGACCATGAACGTGTACATCGTGTATTGTCATCCTGCGCATCATCATCATCAACTTATATTGATTCCACTGCAGGGCAAAGACATTCCCCAACCTCCTCCACTCATCTTTGTCAGTTGTCCGTCTATTCCACGTCATTTTACCGTTTTCTTTTTTTAAAGTGAACCTGAATTTCATAACGCTGGGAAAGAAAATCAGTCAGAAAGATGATGATTGGTGAAAATAAAATTATCTTTAAACTGGGGAAAATATAGGAGAAGGCGAAAGGGAAGAGACAAATGAGAATGACAAAAGGTGATTGAGACAGATGAGGAGAAAAAAAAGGGAATCAGAAAAAATGAATGCAAAATATATTAGAAGGAATAGAAGACAGAGCATGAGGAAGAACAAAAGGAGAAATGAAATAAAAGAAGAAAGATTGCAAGTTAGAATATTTTTTTTCTCAACTCGAAAAAAGATATGAGTAAATAAAAAAGAATGGCGGGATAAACAAGAAGAGGCGAAGCAAGACAGACAGATGGACAGACAGACAAAAGGAGGAGGAGGAGGACGTTTGAGATAAAAACATTTCACGGAGTACAGGAGAGACAAGCCCTTCGCAGCCTGAGCCAACGTGCGCCCACCTGTGTGTGTGTGTGTGTGTGTATGAATGGGCAAACACACACACACACACACACACACACACACACACACACACACACACACACACACACACACACACACACACTTTTCCCCCAGAGTATGGCTGTCATCTATTTCGGTAAAAGGACACAATATTTACTGCTTCACCTCCTCGTTTCATTTTCCCCTTTTTTGCTCTTTCCCTTAATCTACCAAGCCCCGTGTGGCGCCGCGGTTACATTTGTGGCCACGCTGTTATTTCCCGGCGATCGCTGCCACATTTAGCCTCTCTTAGCTTAAGGGAACCACAAGACTGCCGCCGCCGCAACCACCTCAAGGAGAATTTTCGTAAACGCTGCTCTTGTCTCCAGCCTCGGGCACTCACGCTTCCTCAAGGGCGAGTGTGCTTCATTAATTTTCACAGCCGTAGTTAATATGAGTCTGAAAATATCACCGGCAGCAGCAGCAACAGTCAGCCTCGCCCTGTGTGGCAAAGGGTGCAGTGGCGTGCTTGATGTAGTGTTCGATCTCACGGTGCCCTGTTGATAAAGTGTGTTCTAAGGTTTTCCGCAACCCAAGTCATGTTCAGGTGACGACTACATGAGATATAGCGAAACGTTCTTTGGTAAATTTAACAGAGGAGAGAACCACCCGGCGCCCAAGCAGCACCGGTTCCTTCTCCACCTCTTCCTCCTCCTTCTTCATTCTCCTTCTCCTCCAACACTGCTATTCCTGGACTAAAATATATGACGGTGTCGGACTTTTTCTTACGGGAGGGAAAGTTTGTATGGTCTGCTCGGTGTGCAATGGTTCTCGGGTGGGTTGGTCGTGACACTGCTTAGGCGATACTCATCTCTCGTTGGCTGCTTATGCTCTTGAAAGGGGATACTACAGCAGCTGCCCGCAATGTCCGTATTTTTGTCGTCGTGTGATATGAACCATCAAGTGCCGCGAGTTGTTCTGCTAAGATTCTGCTTGTCTCTGCTTTTGCATCCGTTGCCCTCTTAATGGCTTCCTCCGGCGCCATATGATCTCGTTGTTGTGGTGCCTTTAATCATTTTTCATATTGTGTTCCTGATGAAGCTTTTTCTCCATGCATTGTTAGAGATTCTTGTAATTTACGTATATTATAATGTCCAGTATTATTGTCACTTGTTTGTTTTGCAGAGCTTCTTGATTCTCATTCACAAGGCACAAGTCTGTTATTCATGACCGTTTGCCATTAACACTCATGTGCGGCTTGCTCTACCCTTGCTGCAGTAATTCCTTTTTTTTTCCACTTATATTCAACTTATCTCCCTTCTTACCCTTTCCGCTTCATATCTTCCTTCTCTCCTTCCTTCTACTTTTCTTTCCTACGTTACTTATTCCTCCCTGCTCCTGTCTTCCCTTCGTCGCACTGCCACTTTCCTCCAAGCTCCACCCTTCTTCTCTCCTTCCCTCTGTTACTGCTCTTCCCTCTCCCTGCCTGCCGTAACCCTTCCGCCACTCTCTTCCCCTCCCCCTTCACCAGGTCAAGTTAAAAGGTGTACTTCTGTCTCAGCAACACGTGGCCTCGGGGCGCCACAAACACCGACACGCAGGCAACGAGCACTTGCTGTTCTGACTGAATTATTCCCCTCCGCTCGGGACAGCCATCTCGGACATGTGGGTCGGAATTTCGACCAATTATGAGAGAAACGACGCGACGCGGGAGGAGTTCTAGCCCGGGACCTGACAACCGCCTGCCTAGATAGCCATCAGCGCCTGGCACGGCCGTCGTCTGTGCCGAGGAGGCCGGGAGGAGTGGGAGGAACGGGAGGAAGGAGGAGAACCAATGGAAGGGGAAGGAAGAGAAGTTAAATGAGCGAAAGAGGGGAGAGAAGGGAAGAGAGAGGTAATGAACTCAGGAGGATATTATCGCTGACAAGTTATGTAAATCTAAAAATGTAAATATGAACGTAATCTGATGGTAATATAGTTCACAAGTGTACTGGCCATCGCACTTGTGTTTGCTAGCCTGCGTCAAAGCCCGCTCTTCTCCAACCTTAGCCACACCTGGGGCAAGACAAGACACCTGTCAGGTGCGAGCCGCGGGTCATTACTTCTCCCACACTGTTCCACACTGTAATTAAAAAAAAAAACACATTAATATCTACATGTATGTATATATGTGTGTATGTGTGTGTGTGTGTGTGTGTGTGTGTGTGTGTGTGTGTGTGTGTGTGTGTGTGTGTGTGTGTATATATATATATATATATATATATATATATATATATATATATATATATATATATATATATATATATATATAGAGAGAGAGAGAGAGAGAGAGAGAGAGAGAGAGAGAGAGAGATGTAGACACACACACACACACACACACACACACAAACAAATGGTCAACCCACCACAACGCTGATCAAGCTTCAGGTATCCACATTCTGACTCCTCTGCTTAACTTGACAACTCACTGCCGGGGTGAAGAGAAATGCAACCTGAGGAGTAAACTTAGCAGCTCTGTCACAAGAGTAGTGTGTGATTTTTCTCTTTATTATCGTTCCATTGTGATACAACTTTGATAATCACAAACAACTTTTCTTTTTAAGTTTCAAATACATATTTCTTTGCTCTACATTAATCCAAACATCTTAATCCATATTTCCTGCAAACATTGACTTGAACACATTTCCTTTCAGGTAAGGATGTCTTAATGAGGGAGAAAACAGGTGACGCTCTGCAGCGGTGAGTATTTCACTTTTTGCAAAGATGGTCTACGTTTCTGGGAACGCGAACGCCTCGGGGCAAAAGAACCTTAGTTTGTACAACTTTGTGCGTGTACTCTCTCTGCGCAATCGAGTTTCTACAGTGCAGTGAGAATTTTCAAACTACTATGTTCTAAGTAGTTATCGTAGCAGCAAATAGTGATATCAGTTGTCTTTTCCATTAAGAAAGATTGGCACGTAGACAATAGTCTCAGTTGGACCGATAATGATGTTCCTTCTTCGATTTGTGAAATTATAAAAGCGCAAGTAAAAGAAGATGGCAACCATTAATTCAAAATACCGAGTTTATATTTAGTGAGCCTCGAGTTTCTCCCTCTAGGGTACACAGGTATTTTTATGTGCCCCGATTAAGAATGAACTCATATTCCATATGTTGCACTATAAAATTTTATCTTTCTTCAGCACTTCCATCATAAATGTCTGCCTGTAGTAACACTCAGGAAGACGTTTCACTCACTAACTTCTCACCGTCTCATCACTCGCCTCAAACTCTTCCGACTATAAAAGCATAAATAGTGTGACATTTCTTACTTCCATGAATAACAACAGACGTCTTTACTGAGGGAGAGGGAGACAGGGAAAGAAAAAATGCATCCACTGAAACGTTTCTGCTGGTCGATTATGACTCTTATCGTGGGTCATCTTTGGAAATGATGCACTAAACCTCCACCAAACAATTTTACTGAGATTAGGTATATACTCGTATGTATCAGCTTAGAAAATAATCTTTCTTAACACTTGATAAACACTCATTTGGCCTACACACAACAACAACAACAACAACAACAACAACAACAACAACACTCAGCCATTCATTTCTTGTTCTCACATAACACCACCACCACCACCACATCCCTCACTACCTCTAAATGACATCATGAACAAGGCAGGCCAGTCAAGGACACACAAAGAAATGCAAGTCAGGCAGAGTGAACAGGGAAATGTTCGTACGTGATTCTGTTACGTATAAATGTGTGTGTGTGTGTGTGTGTGTGTGTGTGTGTGTGTGTGTGTGTGTGTGTGTGTGTGTGTGTGTGTGTGTTTTGGTAGTCACAGGTGTTGGAAAAATGCTGTCATGTTTGTTTTATGAAGGAGTATTTAGAGGACATATTTTTTTCTAAGCATCTATTTCTACATTACTTTTGTTTTTCTTTGAGGTATTTTATTTTTTGCTGTGTTATTTTCATTATACTTTGCTTAATTTGCAGCTATAAACTTATTACTTAATTTGTGAACAGTTAACTTTAGATGTATATGTGATGTGTATATTCTCTCTCTCTCTCTCTCTCTCTCTCTCTCTCTCTCTCTCTCTCTCTCTCTCTCTCTTTCTGGTAGGGGCTTCCAAGGGATTTCCGACAAC